>NW_024116771.1:0-18926 GCF_003073215.2 Triticum urartu
CGCGGCGCGAGGAGAGGGTGCGCGTCTCGCTGCCGCCAGAAGAATGGAGCGGTTCGTTCCCCATGGTAGCCGCCACGGCGGCAAATCTTGCATCGGCCTGCATCGCATTCTTGGGGTTCTCGCCTATCGGCGGGAAATTCTCCCAGTCCCACAGCACCGAGCTCCTCTGGTTCCACTCCATCCCAAAAGAGCCCATGCCAGAGCCGAAGATCTCCGGCGCTCCTCCTCCTCCTACTCGCACGGCAAAGCTGCTGCCACTGAAGCAACAAAAGGGAACACAAGGGGTGAGGAGCAGAATTAGCAAGCTTGGAAATCAGGAAAAAAAATTGCACTTGGAAAAGTCAATGATGATGAACAGCTTAGAACACATATGAGCACCACTGAGGGCAAGAGAGAGGAAGTACACAACTATCATCAAATGAATGAGTGAATGCCGTGTGCAACTGCGCAACAGAGGGTATGCAGAGTACCTTTCTTCACACAAGTGGAATCGTCAGTTAGTTATGGCAAGAAGATCATCAATTCATCATTCCATTTCCCCAGCAGCAGGAGAGACAAAAAAGGAGAACACACAAGTACCTTGATGAGGGACCAAAGATCAAGTTGTGGTATCCCCCCTTCACTTCTTCCTCCTCCGAAAACAATAGGAAAGACAGCAGAATTCCTCCTCCTCCTCCTCCTCCCAGAAGCCCGATCAGCAGCGCGCCGGAGCGCCACGGAGCTCCCCCTCGAACCCGGCGAGCCGTGGTGCCGGGGACGTCGCCGGCGGAGCAGGCGGCCCCATCAACCGGAGAGAAGCTCTGCTGCCTCAGGCCCTCGGCACAAGGTCTGCCTCCCCCTCAAATCTCATCCCTGGGCGATGAGATGAGATCTAGTATATCACCTTGAAAGAAACCCAAGCCCAATCACGGCATCAGCAACCACCCCGGCGCTGGACCCTACGGCGCATCATGACAACCACCCCGGTCTCGCTCGCCCCAATCAAGATCTTTCACCACCACCAGCAGCACGCCCCCAAGCCCAGAGAAAAACTACCACTACTGGAGTACTGGTACTGCTACCTCAGGACTGCATTATTTGCTCCACGTTGCCTCTGCGCCACCCTCCTCCACGGATCAAATCAAATCAAACCCCTTTGGGACGGGACGGCGGAGGGAGGGAGGGAGGGAAGGAGGGGGAGAACCTATACCACATCAAGTCAGCTGCTTTTCCTTTTCCTGTGGGGGAGGAGGACCCCTTTTTACCCGTCTACTAGAGGGGAAAGAACTGCTCATGCCACCCCTAGGTGTACTGTGGTACTGTGTGCAATGGAAAGGGAGATCAAGAATCTTACTGGTGCCTCCTTTTTGCTCAAGAATCCTTGTCTCCTTGGCCTTGGTGTATCCCTCCCTCTGCCTGGCAGGCACTTGGGAGAGAGGATGAGGGAGGGCCTCAGAAAATCAGCAGAGGAGGGCAACCAGATAAGGAAGACAAGACTCACAATAACCCAGTGCACACCACACACACAAATGAGCTAGCTTTTTTTCATGTCATGCCCTGATGAATGGTGCCCCCACCTGAGTAGTGACTAGTGAGTGAGTAGGCCTGGAATGAACAGAAAGTGCCGAGTGGGGATGGATTTGGATGCCTCTACTGCTACTGCATCTTCACACACAGACACAGTGCAACAACCAGGCACATGCCCTCCCTGACACCATCTCCAAGAGGGCTCAGGGGTCAAGAAAGACAGCTAGGCTTAAGCTACTCACCTCACATCACCACCTGTTTACTGTTACTTCTACTACTACCAACAGTGCTACTTGTATGTATGTATCTACTGTACAGCAAAATCTCCAGTGGAAAAGCAGCAGCCTTTTTTGTGTGTGCTGAGGTTCAGAACTCAGAGTTCCTCAGCAGATCAGATGTATCATCACCTCCTCCGAGAATGACAAATCACAAACGTATGAACCAATGAAAAAAAATAGCGCGCTGCGAGAAGATTTAGCGCCGCCCTTGTCCAGATGCTGTAGAAGTTACGAAAGTACTGTGCACAAGACACTATAGATTACGATCCCGGTACGATGCTATATCGAGCGGATTCTGATGATTTGGCTTGATGCATCGAAGGCTGGTATGTGACGGCGTACCAAAATTGCCCATGATATATCGTTCGCATAGCGGCGCTCTAGAAAGTTATAGCGTGCTATATTTGAAAAATTGTGTTTTGCATAAAAATGTCAAATGTATCACATAATTTAAGGCTTCCCTAATTTGCAAGGATGGGGACTTGGGGCGAAAATGGAATGAGGCCGACACCGCTATTTGGAGACAGGATGAAGAGAGGTTGCTCTCACCTGGTGGCTGACTTGCCGACGCCGGCGGCGTGGTTAACGTCGGCGCTGACTTGTTGGAGTTGGAGGTGTGGCCGACGACGCTACTTGGAGAGGGGATGAAGAGAAGCCGCCGCCGCTAGTTGGAGATGGGATGAAGAGAAACCGCTGCCGCTCATGAACCGCCGCCTTCGCTCATGAGTCACGAACGTCGCCGACGCCTCTTGGAGACGGGATGAAGAGAAGCCACTGCCGTTCACAAACCACCGCCTTCGCTCATAAGTCACGACCGCCACGAACCGTCACCGTCACCTTCGCTCACGAGTCACAAACGACACCGATGCTGGTATTTGGAGACGGGATGAAGAGAAGCCGCTACCTTTCACGAACCGTCGTCGCGTTCGTTCACTAGTCACGAACAAGGCCGACACTGCTACTTGGGGACGGGGTCAAGAGAAGCCGCTGCCGCTCACGAACCACCGCCGCTGCCTTCGCTCACAACTCACGAGCAACGCCGCCACCGTCGCCTTCGCTCATGAGTCACGAACGCCGCCACCACCGCTGCCCTCAATCACGAATTGGTGGGAAACTTGTGACGAGTTTGCTAGGTTAGGTTGTATGGGTTGCTATATGGGCTTTATGTGTTGCTTCTGTGAGATAGTGGGGGTGAGTTGGGCCAATGTGGTGATGTGACAGGCCGTTGTATGGTACACGCAAAAACGCTACAACGTTATTTCGTTTAGCGCCGAAATAGTGCGCTATAGCGCAAATAGCGCCGTAGTGAGCCAATTAGCTAAAACGCAACGTGGCCTTTGCTGATACGCTACAGCGACGCGCCAAAACAGCGCGCTATTTTTTTCGTTGATCCGAACAGCCCATGTTGCCACATTGGGAAGGATAAGGAGGAGGGAAAATGGGTTGCCACATTGGGAAGGATAAGGAGGAGGGAAAGGGAGTGGCAAGTATGAGTGACACCACCTGCACCTAGGACAGAGTTCATGGACTCAGTGGATACATTGATATGCCTTTCTTTATCTCTTATGTGCTTGTGCTGTCTATGTGCTACTTCACTTGTGTGCTTTTGGTTGGATTAAGAGGTGTGGATGCCTGCCTCTATATCGAGCGGAGTCTGATGATTTGGCTTGGTGCATCGAAGGCTAGTATGTGACGGCGTACCAAAATTGCCCATGATGTATCGTTCGCATAGCGGCGCTCTAGAAAGTTATAGCGTGCTATATTTGAAAAATTGCGTTTTGCATAAAAATGTCAAATGTATCACATAATTTAAGGCTTCCCTAATTTGCAAGGATGGGGACTTGGGGCGAAAATGGAATGAGGCCGACACCGCTATTTGGAGACAGGATGAAGAGAGGTTGCTCTCACCTGGTGGCTGACTTGCCGACGCCGGCGGCGTGGTTAACGTCGGCGCTGACTTGTTGGAGTTGGAGGTGTGGCCGACGACGCTACTTGGAGAGGGGATGAAGAGAAGCCGCCGCCGCTAGTTGGAGATGGGATGAAGAGAAACCGCTGCCGCTCATGAACCGCCGCCTTCGCTCATGAGTCACGAACGTCGCCGACGCCTCTTGGAGACGGGATGAAGAGAAGCCACTGCCGTTCAAAAACCCCCCGCCCGCTCATGAACCGCCGCCTTCGCTCACGAGTCACGAACGTCGCCGACGCCTCTTGGAGACGGGATGAAGAGAAGCCACTGCCATTCACAAACCACCGCCTTCGCTCATAAGTCACGAACGCCGCCGCCACCGCTACTTGGAGACGGGATGAAGCGAAGCCCCCGCCGCTCACGAACCGTCACCGTCACCTTCGCTCACGAGTCACAAACGACACCGATGCTGGTATTTGGAGACGGGATGAAGAGAAGCCGCTACCTTTCACGAACCATCGTCGCGTTCGTTCACTAGTCACGAACAAGGCCGACACTGCTACTTGGGGACGGGGTCAAGAGAAGCCGCTGCCGCTCACGAACCACCGCCGCTGCCTTCGCTCACAACTCACGAGCAACGCCGCCACCGTCGCCTTCGCTCATGAGTCACGAACGCCGCCACCACCGCTGCCCTCAATCACGAATTGGTGGGAAACTTGTGACAAGTTTGCTAGGTTAGGTTGTATGGGTTGCTATATGGGCTTTATGTGTTGCTTCTGTGAGATAGTGGGGGTGAGTTGGGCCAATGTGGTGATGTGACAGGCCGTTGTGTGGTACACGCAAAAATGCTACAACGTTATTTCGTTTAGTGCCGAAATAGTGCGCTATAGCGCAAATAGCGCCGTAGTGAGCCAATTAGCTAAAACGCAACGTGGCCTTTGCTGATACGCTACAACGACGCGCCAAAACAGCGCGCTATTTTTTTCGTTGATCCGAACAGCCCATGTTGCCACATTGGGAAGGATAAGGAGGAGGGAAAATGGGTTGCCACATTGGGAAGGATAAAGAGGAGGGAAAGGGAGTGGCAAGCATGAGTGACACCACCTGCACCTAGGACAGAGTTCATGGACTCAGTGGATACATTGATATGCCTTTCTTTATCTCTTATGTGCTTGTGTTGTCTATGTGCTACTCCACTTGTGTGCTTTTGGTTGGATTAAGAGGTGTGGATGCCTGCCTCTATATCGAGCGGAGTCTGATGATTTGGCTTGGTGCATCGAAGGCTAGTATGTGACGGCGTACCAAAATTGCCCATGATGTATCGTTCGCATAGCGGCGCTCTAGAAAGTTATAGCGTGCTATATTTGAAAAATTGCGTTTTGCATAAAAATGTCAAATGTATCACATAATTTAAGGCTTCCCTAATTTGCAAGGATGGGGACTTGGGGCGAAAATGGAATGAGGCCGACACCGCTATTTGGAGACAGGATGAAGAGAGGTTGCTCTCACCTGGTGGCTGACTTGCCGACGCCGGCGGCGTGGTTAACGTCGGCGCTGACTTGTTGGAGTTGGAGGTGTGGCCGACGACGCTACTTGGAGAGGGGATGAAGAGAAGCCGCCGCCGCTAGTTGGAGATGGGATGAAGAGAAACCGCTGCCGCTCATGAACCGCCGCCTTCGCTCATGAGTCACGAACGTCGCCGACGCCTCTTGGAGACGGGATGAAGAGAAGCCACTGCCATTCACAAACCACCGCCTTCGCTCATAAGTCACGAACGCCGCCGCCACCGCTACTTGGAGACGGGATGAAGCGAAGCCCCCGCCGCTCACGAACCGTCACCGTCAACGAACAAGGCCGACACTGCTACTTGGGGACGGGGTCAAGAGAAGCCGCTGCCGCTCACGAACCACCGCCGCTGCCTTCGCTCACAACTCACGAGCAACGCCGCCACCGTCGCCTTCGCTCATGAGTAACGAACGCCGCACCACCGCTGCCCTCAATCACGAATTGGTGGGAAACTTGTGACGAGTTTGCTCGGTTAGGTTGTATGGGTTGCTATATGGGCTTTATGTGTTGCTTCTGTGAGATAGTGGAGGTGAGTTGGACCAATGTGGTGATGTGACAGGCCGTTGTGTGGTACACGCAAAAACGCTACAACGTTATTTCGTTTAGCGCCGAAATAGTGCGCTATAGCGCAAATAGCGCCGTAGTGAGCCAATTAGCTAAAACGCAACATGGCCTTTGCTGATACGCTACAGCGACGCGCCAAAACAGCGCGCTATTTTTTTCGTTGATCCGAACAGCCCATGTTGCCACATTGGGAAGGATAAGGAGGAGGGAAAATGAGTTGCCACATTGGGAAGGATAAGGAGGAGGGAAAGGGAGTGGCATGCATGAGTGACACCACCTGCACCTAGGACAGAGTTCATGGACTCAGTGAATACATTGATATGCCTTTCTTTATCTCTTATGTGCTTGTGCTGTCTATGTGCTACTCTACTTGTGTGCTTTTGGTTGGATTAAGAGGTGTGGATGCCTGCCTTTAGGTTCTGTTAGTGTGGTTGGTTTTTAGGTGGGGTGGCTTCCTTTGCTTGCCATCACACATTTTTTATGTGAATGTTTCAAACAAGTTCCAAGGACTCATTCTTGTTTTTAGCTCATGCCTGCCAACCAATTATTGGTGTCACTCAGTGGGCGATTGTACATAAAGGCTATGTGATTAATTGGCCCCATGGCTTTCCAAAAAAAACACCTATGTTTTTATTTTATTTTATATTAAACCAAAAGTATAGAAGCCTGTGTTGTGCTTGGATGAGCTGACACCACAGGGTTTTAGTTCAATTGTTTGGTTTGGAATGCAATCCAAGTGCATCTTTATCATGGTGGTTACTTCGTTAAGTTGTTATATACGGATGGTGAGGGAAATAAGGTTGTCAATTCTTGGGAGATAAGCCATCCACATTGCCTCTTCATTGCTGTCCAGAGCTAGTACAAAATTTAAGAAGACGATGATGGGGACGACGACAACGATGATGCCGACATAGCTGGCAGCTTGACACCGATAACAACCACTGAAAAACAAAAACCATAACTGCAACATGGATTCAAGCAGACGGTTGTCTGGCACTAGATCCATGATCCGAAATGACTGCTCCCAAGTGCAGGTGTCTACAGGCAATTGGTCTCAAGTTTTCAGTAAATCGACTCAGATTGGCAGATGTCTACAGGCTCCCCCAAAGCCTACTGCTAGTATGGCTATGGCTACTGTGATGGTCTATGGTGCATAGGTAGTTACCAATGTGTTCCATCTAAGTCTAGAGACCATAATGCATAAACTGGAAGAGAAAGACTGATCTGGACTCACCACATTTGCAGGTTTGATAGCTATGCCCTCAGTCACATTCCTGGGTATAAATGGTCCAGTGCATCACCATCCCAATCACAATGGTACCGGAAGATCAAAGCTACGCTAACAAGAATTCAACGATGCGGCTGCGACGTCCGCATCCACCGAAATTAGAAGAAGAAAACGATCGAAAAAGGTTCCTACATGGATGAACACTGACAGCAGGCATCAAATACCCCTCTAAGCTGCCAGGCTGTTGATGCTGTCATGGCCGGGCCATCTTCCGCAAAGAAAAAGAAAAAACACCTATGAGGATGACACGCAGAGGTGAACAAGTGCAAGGAGAAGCACCAGGAGGTAGTTGCTTCGGACCCGCCGCGGCTTCCACGAGTAGGCCGAGTCGACCTCGATCATGATCCCGAACCTGCATGTCCCGGTGCTGGGGTCCTGGCCGGTGGTCGTCGCGTAGCCCGAGAAGCCGCAGGCCACGTCGTCTTGGTCGTTCTTCTGGTAGAAGCTGTTGTAGGCGTACGAGATGTTGCTCCGGGTGTCCAGCATCCCGCAGGAAGTCCTGTAGCCAAGGCTGGTGCAGTCCGCCCTGGCGCACGCGTAGCTCACCGTGTCTGGAAGCTTTGGGTCGTCGAGGCTGACAGTGGGCTTCAGCACACACCATTTCTTGTCGAGGTACTTCACGCCGCTTGCTCTTTTAATCTGTGAATTCGGCACACCGAAGTTCAGCTGATACTTTGGTATGCCATCGTACGTGTAGATCCCCCAGTGGCGCTCGAAATTCCCTGGCTGTATGCTCTTATCATCCTCATCAATTAGACTGAATAAGTAAGCGTCGATCGGTCCAGGCCTCATCGGGGTCCCTTGCCCAGTGGCGATATGTGTCATGAAGCCTTGGTTGAAGCGCTGGGCGAGCTGAGCATTTGCGTTCATGTCACCGTCAGTTGGCCAGCCTATCTCCCCAATAACGATAGGCAGATTCCCATATCCATTCTTCTTCAGAGCCCAGATGAGCGTGTCGTGGTTTGCATCAAACATGTTTGTGTATGTTGCAGAGCCATCAACAACGGGCTGTGAGCGCCCGTCAAAGAAGGCGTACTCAGCAGGGAAGTTTGGATCAATGTAGAGGCTGATGAAAGGGTAGATGTTGACAGTGAAAACACCACCAGTGTCGCTCAGAAATTTTACAATTTCGAGTATCCGGTCATGAATATCTGTGCGAAAATCCCCGTCAGAAGGCTTGCCAGTTGCTGTATCATAGACATCAGCATTTTGAGGAACAGTTACTTTGATTTGATTGCCCAAACCAGCCTTCACAAGTGCACTTTGTATGTTCTTGAGGGCAGGAAAGGTAGTTAGCAGAAAGCTTCCATTGTATGTCGACAGGAAAGGCTCGTTACCAACCGCAACATACCTAGCAAAATAACAGAGCAAATCAAGATGTGGCAATGATATATGCAAATGGTGGATCAACATCAAGAAGGCATTGCTGGAAGAATGAGATCGAATATGGGACATGAGAACATGGAGCCCAAACTGATCTTGCTGAACATGCATTTTGCTTACAACATATTGTGGAAGCAGTAAAGACCATTTCATTTCATCATCTGCTTATCAGTAGTTCAGATGAAGTGTTATCACATAGTCTAGCTTACTAGATCACCAAGCAGGTAGCAGACATTGGAGTTGCAACTTAAAAAGAATGCTGCATGAAATTTATCAGGGACAGTGCATGTACTAGCGTAGAGCTGTTTCATCAAAATAAATGCTACCAGTACAGTGATATAAGATGGAGGGATGGAGCTAGAAAGCAAAACACATGTGGTTTAACTCTGTATTACTAGGTTAAATTACAAGGTTGTATTTACAAATCAAAGTCGACAGTTTGCCTCATGCCAAAAAGTAGTTCAGACAAGCTAGAGACATGAAAACTGCGAAAGGAAGTATATCAAAAGCTGGAAATGTGCATATTCTCCCAAACCACTGCAAAACCACCAATGAAATTCATGGATTTCCAGGTTGAATAATAATCTGAGTTCAAGAAATTGAGTGTTACTATGGGTTAGGTATTTAACATAGTTTAATAAAAAATATGTGCAAAACAGCTACATAAATTGAACACGTCATAGAAAGAACAGAAAGATGTTAAATGTTTGCAAAATGCTTGGTAGTGCTGATAGATTTTCAGAATGTGCTAAAAAGGTTGAAGCCTTCAAGTTTCAGTTTAAAAAATCTTTGAAATTATGACACATAAGAGAAATGCATGTCCACCAGGACCACACGGTCCAACAGGTAGTGAAATGAGTATAAACATAGTCATTGCAAGACAGAGTAGGTATGAGGTAAATTGTATACAGGAGGTATAACTCAAGGGAGAGGGAAGAGGGCAACTATTCTATCACCCTCAAAGAATCAACAGAAATAAAGAGGACTGGACAAAAAAGGATGCATTTCCTCCACGGTGCAAGGTCCCCTCTTCTTCCAGCTAGGAGCTTCGAAGGGAAGCAAATGAATGCTACTGCTCAACTTGATCGTTCAGTTCCGTTTGGAAATGGTACGCACAACTCATAAGTGGTTGGGTGTGAACATCTCATTTAAAACATGAACCTCGTAATGCACGCTGTGAGCACTGTTCCAAATAAATGTAAACGGTTAACGAATGGTCAACCCACATGTTAGAACCGTAGATGGTCCTTTACACTGTTGTGCATGGTTTCATAACTTGCTGTTTACGCTAATATACTCCTATTTATACATTAACAAATAAGCATCTAAATGTAATACATTGTTCCTATACACATAATGGATCAAGGGAACTCCCAAGAACTGTCATTTGTAGCAGCACAAAGAAGAAGAGTTGACTGGTTTCTGCTTGCTAAATAATTTGCAACTTTTAGCTTGTTAAAAGGCTCACAGGCCAGCTTTCAATAAAGGCTAAAAATGCTTTTTACTAGATGTTCCTGGTACAGTTTTTGTGAGAGACAGATACTTTTAATACAAAATGGCCTACAACCATATAAAGGCCTTTTATACCATAGACAGACTTGTAGATGGCCTAACCTTCAAATTCAACTAGAAACGTGCATTCATAGTTAAAAAAGACGCGCCTAGGCTCTAGGTGGTAGCAAAACGCCTAGTGCATAACTGCGTTTAATCTGCGCATATCAGAAAAGCGCAAGGCGGTGGCAAAACGCACAATTAACGCCTGGCGCTTTTTTGAACTATGCATGCATTGCAACAGGGTATAAAGTATCTAGTACGTTAGCCCGCGATTTGCCTGTCCATATTATGTTATTGTGTAAAAAAAGTTTTTATTTAGTTAACACTTACTATTTGGAAATCACTTACTGGATTACCAAAAAGACATAATTTTGTTTGGTAAGTGAATAAGAGGTGGGGCAGGTGAAGCGGTTTTCAGGAAAAACCAGTTGAAAAAACTAGAGATGGGGGCAAAAATTCCAAATGGGAAGAGGAGGGGAGAACGTACGTAAGGTTGGAGGAAGGAGGAGCGGACGACAGAACCTTGCGTCTTTTTTAAATAGGAGAGAAGATTTAACCTAACAGATAGGCATGCCTTGTAAAAGGGGACTTTACAATGTCAAGAAGAGCCTTGAATTCAGAAAAGTGATGACGAGAATCCAGTGGTGCGAACCGGCTGGAACCATTGGACATGGTGAACTTCTTGCTGCCGTGTAATTTATAGAAACAGTATGAATTGATGAGCAAAGTAAAATCTTCAAACTGATACCACCATCAGTCATGTGAATGTGATGCTTAATGAAAACAGAAAGTGCCCTGCTTGGTAACTTTTCTGTTCCCATGGAATACATGTAACCAATGCAACCAAGCAGGGCGCAAACCAGAAGCACCATGGAAAGCGCCGAGAAGTGGGTCTCCGATGGAGACAGATTGAAGGTAATGCAGAGGTTTCTCATTTCCCTGCTAATTCTAGATTTGTCGCTGTCCATCCATATGAACCGGGCGCAAATGAAGCAGGTCTCCAAGTCGAGCATTGAGCCAAACAAGAGCTACACTTGTTGGCCACCAGCCAAGACAGACAGATCGAAGGTACCGCGAAAAATGTCGCCTTTGTCCCTCACTAACTCTAGACTCATGACAGTTCATCTTCCGAACTACAGTAGAATCAAATGAGACCACACTCCAGCTAGCATAGATAGCATCAAGTACAAATCAATCAATTAATCAAGCATGGCAACAAATGAGAGTCAACAAAGTACAGTAATTAATAGGATACCTGACGTTGCAGCCTTTGTTGAGGTAGTTAGAGACGTTCTTCTCGACCCACTTGTCGGCTGCCTTCATGCTGCTGGCCATGATGGCGAGCAGCTCGTTGGGGATGCCGACCATGACCTCCAGGCCGCTCTCCCTGAGGGCGCTCATGGTGCCGTCCTCGGCGTCGAACAGCTTCACCTTCTGGAAGCCGTTGTCCTTGAGCATCTTGACCACCGTGTCCGGCGGCAGCGGGTGGCTCGCCTGCGTGCCCCAGTTGGCCCCTATCGCGCCCACCCCCGCCGCCGACCAGGAGACCACCATCACCGCCGCCACGAAGAGCGCCGCCGCTCCTCCACGGCCGGACCGAGCCCGAGAACCCATGGACAGACAGCAGATGACCCCAACAGCAGCAGCTCCAGATGAAATCTTGGGCTCCTCGCTTGCTCCGAGCTCAGATCTTGGATGAACCAATCCGGCGAGCCAATACAAGAGGGGATCTAGTCGGGAACCTCCAAGAACACACTGAAATCGAAGCTCGGAGCTGAAACCCTCACCGGAAAGAGAGGGGAGCCGCAGGTAGCAGAGGCCCCAAGAACTCGAGAAGAACGCTCTCAAATCCCCGAGCTACCGGAGCTCCACCCACGAGCTGGAGCTGGAATCTTTTGGGGGAACAATAAATGAAGCCCTGGCGAATCCCACCTACGCTCGACCGCGACGGGAGATTCCCAGTGATGGCGAGCCAAGTGCGGGCATTGACGGCGAGCGAGCAAGAAGTACCCCAGGCGAGGTGCGAGTAGGCGAGGGCGGCAGAGGGCAATAATGGGGCGGGCTTTGCCAAAGCTGGCAGCGAGCAGAGCAGAGCAGACGGACGGATCAAAGCAAAACGGAAAAGATTAGCCTTTCCAAGTAATGCGAGAGGGGGAAAGGAAGATTGTGATTTGGGCGTGGGGTTGGAGAAGAGACGGGGTGCTGCTTGATCTCATCTAGCAAAGCGGCGGCATGATCGGTCGCCTCTGGAAACCTCAAAAGTTGCTGATGGATGGACGGGCTATGGCTCTATCGATATGAGATACGGCGGCAGTCACGCCTCACACGCTTGGAGGTTGGAGCTTGGAGCTTGGGCTGGGAGCGCAAGCAAAGGGAATCGGAGCAGCATGGTTTGTTAGGCGCTTTCACTGTCATGATGGTGGTTTCTTGGTTACTTACTGTAAACATGGTAGAAAGATTCCTATCACCTGCATGCAAAAAATTGCAAATCGAGGACAGTTTTGCACTGTTTGGGCAGAGGCCTGAGGGAGGAAAAGATTTGGGGGAAAGGCTACAGATATTCCCCACTACGCCACTAACCTCTAGTACTACTACTAGCATTTGCATCGGTGGCAGCATGGTCACTGCACTGCGCTGCACTGGGATGCTGCACCGCGTTGCTGCTCTGCTTCTGCTGCCGCTGCTGCTGGTGCTCAGTTTTTAATTGCTTTCCTGAGCTTTTGTTCGCTTTTGCTCGTTTGTTTGCTGCGGCTCTGGCTCGCAGCGAGAGGTGAGGCGATTAAACTAGTTAATCAGGGCATCTTGGTGGTTGTACTGGCCAGAATCTGGGGTTTGGACGGAGGGAGATATTGGTTTTAAGCAGGAGAACAGGCAAAGCAAAGCGAAGCAAAGCAAATGAGGAGAGCGTGGTGAGTCGACGGTGACTGTGTATGCGTATAACGGGATGCTTTTGAGGTGTCAGGCGAGCGGCGTGGAGCCCATGCGCTATTTTTCGGGTGCGGTGCGGTGCGGTGCTGACCGAGGATTGACCATCAAAGTTGCGGCCGTGCAGCTGGGTGCCGGGTCCCAGGACCAAGTGACAAAAGTGTGGTGACAAAGGAAGGGCGTGGGTGCGGGTGCGTGCACTCCTTCTAAGGTCTTTTTTTTCATAGAATAAGATTATTGTAGGAATAGAAATTTTATACGAAATGAGATGACATGTATCTCAAATTCTATGAATAGGAATAAGAAACGAGATGTCATTTGGTTGACATCAAAAGAATTCTTCCATTGAGTCTAGGCTCATCTTTATTTTCCTATGAAATATGAAGGATAAGAATCAATCCTATGTAGGAATAGGAACTAATCCTATGTAGAAATAGAAATATATTCCTATGAACCAAAGGGCTCTAAATAAAAAAAACTATAAGAATCCTATCTTCTAAAATTCCTATGAAATTTCTCCAAACTAAAAGAGGCCTAAGTATTTTTTTTAGTTGTCTTTTCTTTTTCCTTTTATAAAAGTTAGAGCGTGTACACTGGAAACGTATCTTCTAACCTGGTTTCTTTGTCTCCTTTTCGTAACCTCCGTGTGGTATGAGAGCGTAGCGTAAAAAATATATGAAAAGTTTTGGAAAATAGTTGGTACTCACTCCGATCCAGAATAATGATAGCAGGGAGTAGTAATTTTCTATTGACATAGTTGATATCATTTATCATAATTGTTTTTTTTGCAAATGATTTATCATAACTGTTCCTGTGTGTGAAAGAATCGTTCTGCTCGCGAGCTTATATGCACCCTCGTAAACAGTAAAACCAAAAACAATAGTGAAAGAAATCTAAAATTCTGAATATTTTTCAGGAACAAAACGACGACGAATTCTGAACATGGGTGCAAATTTCATGGAGAAACAACATTCCAAAATGCTTCCATAAGAAACAAAATTAATGATCCAAGCGACAGACTTTTTGGAGTATCATTTTGTCTTTTTACGAAAGCATTTTTGGATTGTTGTTTCTTCATGAAAATTTGCATGCATATTAAAAATTCGCTAATGCTTGTCCCCTAATTTTGTAGTTTTTTCTGATTTTGTTTACTGTTTTTTGGATTTAACTGTTCACATGGGCGCATATGAGCTCGTGAGCAGGAACTTTATGTCCCTGTGTGTGTTGTTTGATTCGTAGGATTGCAATGCATAAGAATTTATCCTTGACATTGATTTGTACTAGATTTTATAGAAAAGAAATTCAACTACTCCAACTTCATGTGAAGAATCCTTTTTTTCATGTGCACAATCAAATGCATGTGAAATTTTGTAGTATTGAAGATAACATGTCAATCTTTTCTTACGATAAAAATGTTGTCTATTCATCATGCCACGGTAGTATAAAGAACACAGAAATAATAAAAATTATATCCATGTCCGTAGACCACCTAGGCGACGACTGCAAACATTGGAGCGAGCCGAAGGCGCGCCGTCATCATCACCCCTCCCTCACATCAGCCGAGCCAAACTTGTTGTAGTAATTAGTCAGAAAGTCATCGTGCTAGCCCACACATGACCAGCTACACTAGAACAACAGTCGTCACCGATGAAGATAAGTATAGATCGCCCTGTTCAAGAATTCATCTGATTAACCAGTTAACTTGCTGATTAATCCCTACTCATAGGGTCACCGAGTAGCCGATAAACTGATAAATCGTCCGATTAATTGATTAAATGGCCGATTAACTTGTCGATTAGCCTATTAATTCCCTACTCGCCAGCCAACCGAGCAGTTACCAGTTAACGATTTCCTCAACAATGATAGATCGATAGGATCCAATTTCTAGACACACGAAGTCACGAATGAAGACGAACAAAGACTCGATCCAGTGGATCCACCAAAGACCAGCACCGACCGAATCTCGTGAGATCCACAGAGACACACCTCCACACGCCCTCAGACGATGTCAGATGCATCACCGAAACGGAGTCAGACGGAGAGAACCTTATTTCATCCTCAGGGAGCCATCACCACCCTCCTCCTAAAAATACCTAAAAACAGAGCAAGATCCCTCCCGCTGGCAAGGGCTGGGGTCAACAACGCCTCCATGGCCCTACGGTGACCGAAGAAGAGACGGACCGCCAGTAGGAGGAGAAACCCTACGTTCTTTCTTGGAGAGGAGGTAGTGGTTGCGTCAAGCGGAACGTTGTATGAATCAAAACTAATTGACACACATCACTAGTACAGGAACCCTCACAGGATTTATTTTTTATTAACGACGTGTGCTGAAGAGCGCAGGCGAGAACTAACTTCGGACAAATACCAGCAGCGCTCATGGCAGATGGAAGCGTCGCTGGTAATAGGAAACTAGCAACGTCCGAGTTGATCGAACGCAGCTAGTAAGATGCATCATGCATGCATACCAGCCAGAAACTTCTAGCAGCGTGTACGTGAAAGGAACGTCGCTAGTAACGCAACCTGGTAGCGTGTGGTCGAAATGTGAAGGCTGCTAGTTGTATTATGTGTAAATATATGTGTCATTTAATTAAATTTAAAGAACATTTACAGTAAGTTGTTGTGTTTGAATTTAGCAATTAATTTAATAAAGAACACACGTACACGAAAAAATAGGAAAAGAAATCTCCCAGAACACTGTAATTCAAATCCTAAAATCTTAAGAAGAGACCAGCAACGTTTATTTTTTGGCAACACTACAAACATTTTTAAATTATATTCCCTTTCAAATACCAGAGCAACCCGAAATAAATTCGCGATTAGATAGATAAATATAAAATGGTGCATACTACATCTATACAAACCTGCTGCCGGACACATCTGCCCCCTTTGAAACAATTAGGTATTTTTCAATTATTATGTTCATCAACACTTAAGTGCACATTAAACAGTTTTGTTGATACAAACTGTAAGACAAAAGACCAACGGTTTTGCTTAAAATCTTAAAATGCACAAACATTAGCAGATGTGTGTCTCCGGTGGGCACACACGACTAGAATTCAATGTAGCAGCATGTGCTTCTCACTAAACATTGCTAAGGTAATTATTATATTAAGTTACCTTCAAATTGAAGGAAATATGCCCTAGAGGCAGTAATAAAGTTGTTATTTTATATTTCCTTATTCATGATAAAGGTTTATTATTCATGCTAGAATTATATTAATCGGAAACCTAAATACATGTGTGAATACATAAACAAACACCGTGTCCCTAGTAATCCTCTACTAGACTAGCTCGTTGATCAAAGATGGTTAAGGTTTCCTAACCATGGACATGTGTTGTTATTTGATAACGGGATCACATCATTAGGAGAATGATGTGATGTACAAGACTCATCCATTAGCTTAGCATAATGATCATTCAGTTTTATTGCTATTGTTTTCTTCATGTCAAATACATATTCCTTTGACTATGAGATTATGCAACTCCCGGATACCGGAGGAATGCCTTGTGTGCTATCAAACGTCACAATGTAACTGGGTGATTATAAAGATCTCTACAGGTATCTCCGAAGGTGTTTGTTGAGTTGGCATAGATCGAGATTATGATTTGTCACTCAGAGTATCGGAGAGGTATCTTTGGGCCCTCTCAGTAATACACATCATAAGCTTGCAAGCAAACGACTAAGGAGTTAGTCACGAGGTGATGTATTACGTAATGAGTAAAGAGACTTGCTAGTAATGAGATTGAACTAGGTATGAAGATACCGACGATCGAATCTCGGGCAAGTAACATACCGATGGACAAAGGGAATTACGTATGTTGTCATAACTGTTCGACCGATAAAGATATTCGTAAAATATGTAGGAGCCAATATGTGCATCCAGGTTCCGCTATTGGTTATTGACCGGAGAGGTGTCTCGGTCATGTCTACATAGTTCTCGAACCCGTAGGTCCACACGCTTAATGTTCGATGACGATATAGTATTATATGAGTTATGTGATTTGGTGACCGAGTGTTGTTGTTCAGAGTCCCGGATGAGATCACGGACATGACGAGGGGTCTTGAAATGGTCGATAGGTAAAGATTGATATATAGGAAGATGGTATTCGAACACCGAAAGTGTTTTGGGGGTTCCAGGTACTTATCGGGTCACCGGAAGGGGTTCCAGACACCCCTGGCAAATATATGGGGCTGGTGCGCCCCCCGTATGGGCCGGCCTAAGGAGGAGAAGGAAAGGGGAGAAGGGAAAGGTAAGTGTGGATTAGGATTCCCACTTCCTTCCCTCCCCCCTCTTTCCTTCCCCCTCCGACAAACATGGCAGGGATTGGTTAGTTGTTGAAGGTAAGTGTGGAACTATTTGGTACACTACCAACTAAAAGGTAAGTGTGGAACTATTTGCTTTTCAAAACTGTGCAGTGGGATCCCTATATTCGGTACATAAATAGCGATTCTTACAGTGCATGAAAACAAAATATATGTTATAAAAGTCAAATGTCTATCTCCACTTTTGATATACTACATTATTGTTTGTTCAATAGTGCACAACACCAACGTCGAAAGTATTGTTCTCTCTGCCTGGAAAAATATATTTTATCCATCAAGAACATGTTGTACAGGTTCCACTAAAGATGTACGTACAAAAGAGAAAATCTCACTAACATAATACGCTAGAAAGAAAAAAATTCTAGCGCAGAAATTTATTGGACAGAGAAGAAAAGACTTCAGAGGAAACCATGTACAACAAAACAAAATTGATTGCTTGCACAAATTAACAGCATCAGCAAGCGGTGTAACAAAAATGAACACTCCAAACCCCGTGGTACAAGTAAATACATGAATTTTACAACATAAAGAATGGCATCACTGAAGCACTGGATCTTGCAAATGGAGCACGAGACGACGGCGGTGGACCTCGCAGTGGTCGGGATCAAGAAGGAGTTCATACAATCAGATCTGACAATGGTGGCTAAATTTCGTGATTTGACTCTTTTGTGGTCTAAATTCGGGATCTGGCCCTTGTTTGAAAAATATATGACATTTGACCCTTTTGCTATCGCTGCACCCTATGACGGTAGGCTTGCATAGCCTACCGCCAGGACCTTTGACGGTAGGGAAACGACAGAGGCCTTCACACAAACGGCTAGGAGCTGACCTGGCAGACAACCTACCACCGGAGATAACGGCGGTAGGGTGTACAGACCTATCGCCAGGGATGCTGGCAGTAGGGTCCCATCATACTGCATTTTTTGCACAGTTTGTATTTTGAAGTTGTTGTTGTTGAAGAAACTGTGCTATTTTTTCACATGGAAGAATACTCATATTGACAAGAACAATTGAGAACATAGTTTCATATTCATTGAGAATATAATTGAAAGGCACAAGGCATTACAAGAGGCACATAGTTTCATTATTCATTGAGAACATAATTGAAAGGCACAAGACAAACTAATAGGAAGATCTTTAGACAAGTTTAGAGAGCGGGCAGACATCTTCGGAGCTCCTCGTATGTCCCTGGCCGTGGAGACAGAAATGGTAGTGGATCCACTGGTTCAGGCGGAGGCGGAACGCTGGTCGGCATCCGACCGTTCAAGCACTCCCACCTTGACTTGCCCGCTGGAGTTTTCGCCTCAGCCCTTCCCCAGTTGATGATCTCGAACGCCGATGCACTTGGGGGCGGCATCCTGGCTCTCTCCTCCGCATTGCTCTCGAAGTAGATTCTCTGGCCCAAATTGTGCAGCTCCCAGTCGGCGTACTTCTTGGCATTTTCAATGCACCCTTCCCGGCGGACACGGGAGATACTTGCATCTGCCTCCATCTCTACCTTCACTTTCTTCCACTCCTTCATGCTCAGCGACCAACACTTTACATCGTTGAGGATCCGCACTGCCCTCTCGTGCCACCGCATTGCCCTCGTCGCCTCTAGGACCTCGTCTGAGATAGATCCTATCGGCTGGG
>NW_024116772.1:0-25116 GCF_003073215.2 Triticum urartu
CAGCGACGGGTTTCAGCAGCCATGATGATGCGCATGCGTTCCACTCCAGTTGGTGCGTGTTGGCTCTGGCATGGCATCGGGGGCCTTGTGCCAGTTGCCCTGCCACATGCGCCACATGACATGAGCGACAGCATGGTCCATGCCACAAAGGGAATCGGTCCATCATCACCGCCGCTCCCCTCTGCTCTCCAACTGTTGTTGGGTTTGGTGGGCGCTGGCTGGCTTCATCTTCTCGCCGGACAGGACGGTGCCGTCTCTTCTCTTTTCTGGCCTAGACTAGGACAGGAGCATCTATTCTCCGACACTATCCCCGAATACCAGCGGCAGACCACGTGTCACATGGAAGAGGATGTTATTGTTAATCAATTTTAGAAACGGACAGATTAGCATCAGCTCTCCTTTCTTCTTAAACATTTCCAAGTGCTCGATCTGAACCTAAAGGCGAGCTGTGATCGCTCACGCTTCCTGTGACTCAGTATCAACTATCTCATCAAACTTCTATGGCCCCATGGCATGACATACTCCCACAGCTTGCAAAAACGTCTTACTTTGTGGGAGGAAGCAGTATCTTTTTTTAAAAAAAAGTATAGAAGAACATCCTTTTTTTAAGTCCCATCCAATAAAGAAGCTTCCCATAGCCATGTCACTTTCAACCATACGATCACCTCCTCCAAATGATCTCCATCATTCATCTTTTCATCGGGTGGTAGAAACCCTATCTGTCATTCTCCATCCACACCCTTTTCACTGCACTAATGGTGGATCTAGGATTTTACGCTAGGGTCTGGCAGCTAGATCTTTTTTTTCGTTACCATAAATACAACATGCTAATGTTTAGATATGAAATGTACCAAAAACACAATGCAAATAGATTTATAAGGTCTCACAAGCAACATAAATTCACTGATTATGTCTGAAATTTGCATAGAGGAATATTACATATCCGTGGTAATAAAATATCACAATCTATACCTTACTAATAAAGGAAGGTGTAGAAAAACCCCTGATGTTTCTAGTAATCAACCCTTAGTCCAGTTTTAAGTCAGATTTTCACTTTTGCGTGAAACCCCCTGATATTTGGGTTAATCAACTAGCAGTGCATCTCAAAAAAAAATTAACTATCCATATCTTTTGAACCAGAAATCCAAATTTAACATGTTATATATGAGGATTTGATTAGAAAAATGTGTAACATGAATATGATCTTACTTTACCTATTAACCATTTTTTAAATGCTATATGAGGTGCAAACTTAAGCAACAACATATGATATGTCTTTCTTTCGTACCGGTGTCATCCAGATTGGAAATGAACACCTCAGCAATACCAAATCGGAGACGAAGGAAACCATCTATAACCACGCATGCACGCCTCGTCAAAACCTAGCAGGGGGAAATATGTGGATTACTCATCTTATGCACAGAGAGAGAGAGAGAGACGCCTTAGGGTTGAACACATTCAAAGGAATTGTGATTGTATGAGCATTGGGGCCACCGTCGACGAGGATGGAAAGGAGGATAAGTGGAAATACAGATGGGATGACATGTGTTGAAATAAAGGATGTGGGCCTATTAGGGTCTTGAGTCATGGTTATTCGATTAGGCGTGTGGTATTTTCTCTCTCTCGTTGCAACGCACGGCTCTTTTGCTAGTACTATTACTAGTTCTTGCTCTTCTCCAAATAACGCTTTCTCATGGCCATGAAAGTCTCAATTACATCAGCATCTTTTATCTTGAAGAGAAAATCTCGCTCTATTAATGTGACTAGACAATTATCCAAAAGACTATCACTCATCGTACTCCTCAACTTATGCTTCACTAAATTCATCGCACAAAATGCCCTTTCAACACTTATCGTTGCCACTGGTAGAAGCAATACTAATTTGATAATGGAGTAGACCACATCATAAACAATATACCCCTTTGTTTCTACTATCTTAATAAAGAGCTTGACTATATTGTGTAGGCCTTTAAATTTCTCATCTTTCTCATGTCATGAATGTAGTTAACAAGTTGCGTATCGGGTCATATCAAATCAACCTTTAAAATATCTCTAGGGTAAACTCTCGAAATAGGCTCTTTCCCCACTTTATAGATAAAGCACCAAACCAAAGTGCACTGCCGAACGATACAATGTAATGAAGAGGTCCTCTGTCGGTGTACACAAACAGGGGTGTCTGTGTTCCCCTGACTTGTGCACAGACCAGTGTGGCTCCCGGGACAGACAGATCTTGCCAGGCATCCCAAGCTCAAGACCAAGTCAAGCAAGCAACTTGAAGATCCCCCAGGGAGATCTCCCCTGCCGGGCAGGCAAGGCCGGCAGGGTCGAGATCACGCCTGGGGCCATGGCCAAGACACCCTGGCAGGGTCTCCAAGGCCGCCAAGGCCAAAGCAAAACCCCAAGCTAAAGAACCCAGCAGGCTCCGTGTCGGCAAACCTCTGCCAGAACGCCACTGCTCCACCTCATCAAACACTAGTCACTAATCAGTGTGATGTCAAGCTCTGAGCGGCTAGGTGGATTCTGTCGTGCACGTGGCAACCTCCTGCAGAGGAGATTACCTTTAATGACACCCGTCCCAGAGGCGTGTCATGAAAATAAGAGGTAGCTAGTGAAGGAAATATGCCCTAGAGGCAATAATAAAGTTGTTATTTATATTTCCTTATATCATGATAAATGTTTGTTATTCATGCTAGAATTGTATTAACCGGAAACTTAGTACATGTGTGAATACATAGACAAACAGAGTGTCCCTAGTATGCCTCTACTTGACCAGCTTGTTAATCAAAGATGGTGAAGTTTCCTGACCATGGACATGTGTTGTCATTTGATGAACGGGATCAGATCATTAAAGAATGATGTGATGGACAAGACCCATCCGTTAGCTTATCATAATGATCGTTTAGTTTTATTGCTATTGCTTACTTCATGACTTATACATGTTCCTCTAACTATGAGATTATGCAACTCCCGAATACCGAAGGAACACCTTGTGTGCTATCAAACATCACAATGTAACTGGGTGATTATAAATACTAGTAGAGTGCCCGTGCGTTGCTACGGGCAACAACGTACAAATAATTAAATATGATAGATAATGTTAATGGAACATTTGATAATGGCAACATTTTGTTCTCAGCACACCGCAAGCTTAGTGTTTGACCTCAAGGGGTTCCATAACCAAATTTATCCAAAGAGGATGACAACATGACCTGCATTCTCCATTTCAGTGTTGTCAACATAAGGAGACCTATCTGCCCAATAGTATTTGACTCAAACACAAACTTCATATCGTAGACTCTCCTTTTAAGACCAAACTTCATATCGTAGACTCTCCTTTAAGATTGCTCCATGTCATCATGAGGGCCTCAGAGACTTGATCTGCTTTAATGTACCCACCATCCAAGTGTTCCACCTCTCAGGAGCAATTGTCCTGTTGTAAAACAACTGTTAGTTGTTTCATCTTCTCAGATAGTCCCACGAATCCACTTGTCGGACAGTCCAATCAATCCAAAAGAAAGAAAAATCATTTCATAATTAGTGAACAGTTACAGTGGAAAAAGACAAACAACAATAGGATCTTAAAAAAACTCCATGCACAAATTTTTATAACTGCAGATCCTCTCCCATTCTCCACATTCGTTTACGAAAGAAATTCAAAAGTACCAATCCAAAAAATTGGAGTCCAAAAGAACTAGATCATCCTACATCTTTGGCCAAACTGCCTGGTTGCAGTTGAGATAATGACTTTCTCAAAATGACAGATCCTCCAAATGTGATACAAAAAGTAGGGTAATTTTGTCAACTGAAGACGGCCAGGGCTTAAACCCACATTTCCGGCATGCTAACTTTTAGTTCTAATAAAAAAGAATATAACAAAGGACACAATAAAAGCCGCAAAAGTATGGCGCATAAAACTCCACGGCAAAACCTTTTATACTGATATCCAAAGTTGTGTCATGAATTATGTGTTCTTTGTGTTGTTCTTTTTAAAACTACACGCTCGCAAGAAAGTACTAAAAAAATATCAGTAAATACATACCTTGAAACATAAGGGTCTATTCATTACATTTTTTCACATGCAATGACTAATAGCAGTAACATAACAGTGTAAGTACCAAGCAATTTACCTCTAGTCTTTTTGACAACCATGTCAGTTCCTTCAGGTCAAACACGCTGGATAGGTTTAGCTTCGGTACAAAAAAATCGAATCTGGGAAGTTAAAATTCTAATATAGTGCAACTAACAAGAGCTTGTGTACCGTGCTGGATAGGTTTACCTACATCGAAATATTAATTCTCTTGTATTACTCAAGGATGTAACTTATTAGCTTCTACCAATGTCTAGAATCAGCATCCGTCCTTGATTTATTAGGGTTAACACTTTTACTGGATGATGTGGCCAATGTGTCATCTAATATTTAATATTGTTGATCTGTATAATTACTTAAAGAGAACAAACAAACATTCTGCGTATGTATCACTGAATTTGCATATTATTATCCCTACATACTAAGAAACCCCGTACGAGTTCAACATAGAGACACATAAAAAATAGAGAATTATGTTTAGGATTGGCCAAAGAACAAGCAACAGTATAGTGCATCCCATGTCAATTTCCACACTACCAATGCCGAAATAAGTCTAATCCATGTTTTGCAAACAATGAAGTCGCACCCATGGTTTACGAACAATTTTAAAAATATAAAGAGGCATCCGAGTTGGCAAGTAACATCCATTCAAAAAAGTATGCTTTTCAATGACAATCACCTCCACAGGCAAAACTACAAAATGAAATTTGTTGCATCTTTGTTAAACCATCAGATGTATATGAACGGAATCGATCGCGTGTTTGGAGAGGAGTTTTCTAGGGTTTTGATACACAGAAGCAACGCGGAGGGAAAAAGGGACACGTGTCATTAAGGGTTTCTATATTGCAACCATGGCGGGCTAACGAGACGAGCCCGGCGGCGTCCTTGGGAGGCCAGGAGCTCCATGCCCTCCGTGATGCCGCTTGCGTAGGTCGAGTCGGTGGCGTCAAATGGCTAGGTCACCCGCATCGGTGCTTGAATCGCCGTCGTTGAGCTGCATGTTCATCCACATGTCATTGTTGGCATGGCGCACAAGCAAGTTTGCTCACAATGCAATAACTGGGTACTATGGAAGCAGCGTACCTATTTATTCCCTATAATCATTTCCCTTGCTTGTAGACTATCTGAATCATTTATACAGAAGCTACAAATGTTGGTGCAAGCTAGCCATCATCTTCATGAGTCGACCCCAAAAAGCATCCCAAAGCTAACTATTGGGTCGATCGTATTATCCCTGAAATGTCATTACAAGAAATAAAGTGAATTTCAACTAAAAGCCCGACGGTAGGACGATTAGCTAAAGTAAGTAATGCACATGCAACATCCAAGGTAAATCTCTGGCCTCAAACCTTGGGTTTCCTGTGTGTTATAACAAAATATAGTATTCACACTTAAATACTTTTAGAGGGTGTAGATAAGTATAAATCTAGTATTTGCCCCCCTCAAGTCTAGATGTTTTATCATTTGCCCCCCTGAACTTCCTCTGTAGCTCCATCAGTGGCTTGGTTTCACATAACTGGAAACCATTGCGTGGAAACCATTTTTAAACAGCATCGACTCTACAAATATAACACATTTTGTCACTGGGCACTCCTGAATCAGAAGGCACAGGCGTGGAGCACACGACGCAATATAGCAGAGGAGAATGAAGTACCTGAAACTTCCAGACCACATTAAGTTTTGTGGGATTCTTGTCTGGGTGAAACAACTTGGCGTATAGAAACCCAAGTATAGCTAAATTAGTACCAATGAGGCCATGCACATATAGCCAGAATTTGATAGAAGGATCACGCACCTTGTGAGCATACACCATTCCTCCAGCCACTTGTAATGCCATCATGGAGCACACGAGCTGGGCAGTTCAGATGTATCCGCTGTTGTCTTGGTCAAATGCGTGGAAGGCCTCGGCGACCTGCTAGTGGTCGACGGAGATGGAGGAGGGACAAGGTTAGAGGAGAAGCTGCGAAGGAGAGGGCGACCCCGTCGAACTTGACGGTGCATTTACCATCACCAAGCTGATCTCGTCCCGTGCGCACAGACCCCGAGCGAGTGGAGCAGCGCGATTATCTCGAGCCTGCTTATCTTGCCGCCGCCGTCGATGATGAGCAGGCTATACAGGGCAAACGTTTGATCAACGCAGGCAACACTAATGTGCTAATGGTTCAAGGCAGCAGCCATTAATCATTCATATACATGTGTTCGTGCCTACACAGGTAGGAGTAGGACATCTGATAGGTGTGTTCATGCCTGCACAGGTAGGACATCTGACAGTGAAAAAGAAAAGCTGAGTAGTGAAAAACATCGGAAATACAATGTTCACTGAACGACGATTACCAACCAGAACAGCAACACCCACGCGTCTGCGCCAGGGCTCGACGAGGAGGGGATGTGCAGCTGTGGAGCACGCGTCCAGCACGGCACTATGGGGTCGAGGAGCATGAGTCCATATCGATGAAGGGCAGGATGCGGGGAAGCAAGCATTGGCGAGGCGCGGTCATGGAGGCTAATCGGCGGCCGAGGAGTGGTGGATCCCGACATCCGGTTGCCCCGTGGACAGTGGTGGAGGCCGGATCCCATCGGGAGGGAGGATACGGGGTCAACGGCGGATTGATCTGAGTGGAGACCGCGGACATCGCAGCGCGAGTGGAGACTGTGGTAGGCGGCGTCGCAGATCGGGAGGCTGCGACAGCCATGGCGTCCGTGGGGAACGGCGGCAGAGGATAAATGGGTGGGGTGTGATCGTGGGAAGGATTAGGTTTTGTCACGCAGTTTTTTTTGTTTTTTCTACCGGCTCCCACGGGAATAAAAATCAGGTGGGGTGAGGCGAGGGAGTTCCGATCGATGGGGAGGCGAGGGAGGACAATGAATGAACTACGTACGAACTGCTCCATTAGGAGTAGAGATGCTGTACAGGTGTCTCTGATAGTGTTTGTTGAGTTGGCATAGATCGAGATTAGGATTTGTCACTCCGCGTATCGGAGAGGTATCTCTGGGCCCTCTCGGTAATGCACATCACTATGAGCCTTGCAAGCAATGTGACTAATGATTTAGTTACAGAATGATGCATTACGGAACGAGTAAAGAGACTTGCCGGTAACAAGATTGAACTAGGCATGATGATACCGACGATCGAATCTCGGGCAAGTAACATACCGATGACAAAGGGAATAACGTATGTTGTTATGCGGTTTGACCGATAAAGATCTTCGTAGAATATGTAGGAGCCAATATTAGCATCCAGGTTCCGCTATTGGTTATTGACCGGAGATGTGTCTCCGTCATATCTACATAGTTCTGAACCTGTAGGGTCCGCACGCTTAACGTTCGATGATGATTTGTATTATGAGTTATGTGATTTGATGAACAAAGTTGTTCGAAGTCCCAGATGAGATCACGGACGTGACGAGGAGTCTCGAAATGGTCGAGAGGTAAATGTCGTGGTTCAAAGATTGACAGTAGAATGGGGGGTAGGTATGAGGAGGCAAGATCCTAGCTATGGAGTAGTTGTACACACGAGTTTTACGAGTTCGGGCCCTTCTCGGAAGAAGTAATAGCCCTACGTCTCGGTTCCCTGAGGCGGTCGACTGGATTATATGTGTGTGAGAGTTTACAAAAGATGCGAACCCATGTGCCTTTGGAGGGGGTGGCTTATATAGAGTGCGCCAGGACCCCAGTCGGCCCACGTTACAAAGGGTTTAAGGTACATTAAAGGGAAGACGTTACTGGTAACGCTAGTAAATAAAGAGACATAATGACCATTAAAGCTATGAGGTGATGTCCGACCGTTGTGGTCTGGAGCGACCTTAGACCTTCTGGTGGTCGAGTGACAGTCTCTGCGGTCGAGTGACTTCAAGTCTTCCGAGTGGAAGTCCTCATGGTCGAGTGGATAATGACTCCTCTTTGAATACTTCTGGTTTTAAGGTGACGTCCTAGGGGAGGGTGTCTAGGTCAGGCCTATGACCCTACCCTAGGTACATATCTTCATTATTAGCCCCCGAATGGTTCAGGGTTCGAGTGAAGGAGTTGATAACCTCTTCGATTCAGCTTTTGCGCTTTGGAAATGTCTTGTCTAGAGGTCGAATGAACATCCATGATGACTTCAACTGCTTGTTCAGTCGCCTTGATCCATTCTTGGTTTTGTCAAGTGAACTTTCATTGTTAAGCTTCGAGTGTTGATATGGGAAAAATCCTCCGTCTGACGGGTTGTTCTGCTATCTGCGGATTTCGTGGGATTCGAATTTTGAGAAGCACGCCAGGCGGAGGAGGCCGCAGTAATCGGGACGGATTAGGCATGCCGCCTCGATCACCGCGCCACCTTTTTCGCCACATATCGCGCGTGCGTGACTGTTGCGGGATTTGATCGGATCGCCTGGGGCCACGAGTCAGCCACTCGGAAATGATTTCATATAAGGCGTCGGACGGGGTTTTTCGCATAGTGTGTTCCCATTCTTCCCCTTCCTCCTCTGTTTTCTCCATCGCAACTGCCTTCGTTCTCAGCGTCGTCGCTCCGTTCGAACTCGATCCGCTGCCATGGGGAAGGAGAAGATGGTGGTGTTGGAGCGTGCGAAGAAGGCGACGGCGAAGGCGAAGGGGAAGAAGTCCGGTCGGGGTGGATCTTCTTCGAGGTCGGCTTGCCGCCGGGCTGGATCCAGGGCGACTGGATTCGCTCGATGATCCGCCAGGACGACATCGACAACCTGGTCGAGGGGGGATTGATTCCCCACGAATCGGCGCGACTGCCGGGGAACGAGACCGAGCCGCAGCCACAGGAGGGTGAGCGCGTCCTCCTCGCTACTCACGTCGACCGCGGGTTTTCCTTGCCTCCCCACCCTTTCTTTCGAGGTTTCTTGAACTTCTTCAGGGCGCAACTCCACCTCTTCACCCCGAACACCATCGTGTATCTTGCTGCTTTTGTGTCCATGTGCGAGAGCTTCCTGGGCTGTAGGCCACACCGGGGGCTCTTCAAGCACATATTCACCTGCCGTTCTCAGTCGGTCAAGAAGGCCAACCCGAGTGACGAGAGAACGCAAGTGATTCAGACGTGCGGGGGTCTTGGGATCCAAATGAGGAGTAAGAGTACTTTCCCAACCATGATCCTTCCTGAGTTGGTTCGAGGGTGGCAGTCGACCTGGTTCTACTGCAAGGACCAGCCGACTCCAGGTCAGTCGACTGGACTTCCCCCCTTTTCCATGGCCCGAGTGGAGAAGCCCTCTGCTTTGAAAGTGATCCCAGAGGAGAAGGTGCAAGTGAAGGTGCTAGTCGAGCGAGTAGTTCAACTTGTTCGTGATGGTGTAACCGGTATGGATCTGTTGGAGGTCTTCCTCAGGCGACGCATCCAACCACTTCAAGCCCGTGACCATCCGATGTGGATGTATTCGGGCATCGACGACACCACTCGGATCCATCCAGAGGAGGTCGATGATGCTATGTTGGAAGGGAGGCTGAAGAGTATCACTGGCAACAAAGACAACCCCAGGGGATCCCGGAGGATTCCTCCACTCAACAACTCATACGAGACTGGCAAGGTATGACTCCACATGGTCGAGTGTTTTCTTGATTTATCAAGTTGTTGTCTGCTGTCACCCGACTGTCTCTTGTCTTGTTTGTTGTCTTCTAGGCCCTGACTGAGATGTACTCGATGCCCAACGAGGAGCAGGAGCAGGACCCAGAGGGAGAAGCGAGTGGAGGTGAGAGCGGCGAGTGGCGCTCTGACGACAAGGAAGACGAGGACAGCGACGACCCGAGTGATGAAGAAGAGGTCGACTCTCCTCCTCGTAGGGAGAAACGATCCAATCTTTCTCACGATCCAGCAAGTGCCCGCGGCAAGGCGACCGCACAGACTGGGCAGTCATCAAAGCGCCCTCGAACGTCTTCTCCAGCACCAACCGAAAAGGCGTCGAAGCAACCGAAAGCTACGCCGTCCAAACCACCAAAGGCCTTGCCGAAGATCAAAGTGGCCATCCCCATTACTTCCGGGTATTAGTTGGACTTGATTTCTTGCTTTAGTATGAATCTGGATTTGAGTCGATTCATTTTGTCAGACATGACCAACTGAACTCTGAAATTTGTAGTGCCACTACCTCTGGGACTTCCACTCGCCAGTATGAAGATGAGGACATGGAAGATGCGGTCACCTCCAATCCAGGTATAAACCTCGTGATCTCGTTCTTGATTGTATGGTCGATTAACTTCTGGTGACTCATCTGGAGTTGGCTGACTTTTTTGCTGCCCCTCCCAATGTCATTGAGCTTCCGGATGACAACAAGGACGTGCCACTGAGGCCCAGGAAGAGCAAGAAAACAACAGCTGGCAGGATATCTCGGTCGGAACCAGCAACAGAACCAACAGTCCAACGGCCCGAAGATGCGAGTAGAGCCTTTGTAACCTTTGTTGTCCCAGTGTCGAGTGAGCACCCCGCACCGTCGACTGTACCAGTGTTTTCTTCAGCCATCCAACCTCATGCCTTGGAGCCCCAAGCTGCTGCGTCTGGACCGTTTGTACCCGTCTTCACCACCTATCATGTTCCGGAAAGCCAGTCGGACGCCGCCGCGGAGGCTATCTGTCAGGCTGGTGTAATGATGGAGCGGATGAAGGAGGTGCACGACAATAGTCAGGTTGCTTATGACGCCAGCGCGGCTCTTCGAGCCAATGTCTAGGTAAGTTGACTTCTGACTGAACTTGACTTCTGACTAAACTTGTCTTGGTAGGATATGCTACCTGAATATTTCCCTTCGCACAATCTCTTATTGTCTGCTTCGAATCTGTACACCCACTGGGTGTTTTGTCATCTGTATTATTTGCACTCTTCCACTCGGTCTGGTCGAATGGGATCTGAACCAGTGGGGGCACGCTAAGTGCACCCACTGGGTGTAGTCCCTGAGACCGCAGTCGATTGCTGGCAGTCGGCTGGGGTCTGAGCACTTTTCGTCTCTTTTCTTCTATTTTGTGCACTCGATCTGGGCGGGCCAGCCGAGTGAAATCCAAACTAGTGGGAGCACGCCAAGTGCACCCACTGGGTGTAGTCCCCGAGACCGCAGTCGACTGCTGGCAGTCGGCTAGGGTCTGAGCACTCTTTTTTTTTTTGCACTCGGTCTGGGCAGACCAGCCGAGTGGAATCTGAACTAGTGGGGGCACGCCAAGTGCACCCACTGGGTGTAGTCCCCGAGACTGCAGTTGACTGCTGGCAGTCGGCTGGGGTCTGAGCACTCTCTCTTTTTTTATTCGGTCTGGGCGGACCAGCCGAGTGAAATCCAAACCAGTGGGAGCACGCCAAGTGCACCACTCGGTCTGGGCAGACCAGCCGAGTGGAATCTGAACCAGTGGGGGCACACCAAGTGCACCCACTGGGTGTAGTCCCCGAGACCGCAGTTGACTGCTGGCAGTCGGCTGGGGTCTGAGTGGTCTTGAAGATTTATTCACTCGGAAGTAAATAATCTTTGATCTCGTCGATCGATATGTCTTTTACTTACTGTAGAAATCTTGTTCGCTTATCTCCAAATTTGCCAAGTTTGAGGAAAAGCAGAGGCAACTCAACCTTGATCTGGAGTTGGCTCAACAGAATTTAAAGAAGGCTCAAGATGAAGTCGCTGGTACGGAAGGTAACGGCCTGTCGATTGCTTATCTTGACCATCTCTCAAGTTATCTTTTCATTCTTCTGTTTGATCTAAATGTGAATTTTGTAGAGAAAATGAAGCTGGCCCTGGAGAAGAAAGACTTGGACCTTGCAGCTGCGCAGAAGGAGGCTCAAGAGAAGGCTGCCCTTGCTGACCAGAAACTGGCTTCAGTCGGAGCGCTACAGGAAGAAATCAACAAGCTGAAGTCGTCTCTCACCGAATCCAATCGAGAGGCGACTCGTCTGAAAAAAAGATAAGGTGGCTCTAACTGACCAGCTAGAAAGCATGATGCATAGGAGGAACGATCTGGAAGCTTATTTGAAGGCTCTCGCCAAAAGGCTCTTTCTTATGATCAAAGGTATCCCCTTTTATCCGACTGTTTTACTATTTGCAGATTAGTCCTGGCCAGTCGACTCATTAACTCCTTGACTGCAGAATTCTGCCAAAACTTTGAAGAGGAGACTGGACGGATCGAGACGGGATTGGACCCTGTCCTTTCTCCAGTCGGCGATGAGGCTGCTATGAATGTGCTTTGACTGGAATCCCGCGTCTTCAGTGTTACAAGTTACCTTGCCCGTCTGAAGGTGGCAGTTTCACGCATTGACTCATCGCTCTGGCCAAGGGAAACACTTCAGAATGATCTCGAGTCTCTGATGGCTCGACTCAATGAGGTCCCTAGCCGAGTGTAGGAATGGAAGAAGTCCTCCGCCCGTTATGGTGCTGACGTGGCTCTGTCGCTGGTCAGGGTCCACTACAGAGAGGCTCGAGAAGAGAAGCTAGCGGCGATCAAGGTCGCCAACACAGAAAGGCACGACTTCCAGTCCTTCATGGAAACTTTCATTGCTGCTGGCACTCGGATCACGGACGGGATCGACTTGGACGAGTTCGTCGAGCCTGCTAGTCCACCTCCTGCTGAGTGAACCAACTTGATACTCAAACTTGCTTTAAATTTGCCTCAGTATGCCAAGTGGTTATTGTAACCGTTAAACTCTTTCGGGTCCGACGCCCGAGTACTTTTATCTTCGTCCTGAGACCTTTGAGATTTTATTTGATCTTGGATTATCTTCTGCATGCGCTTGCATTTATCTTTGAGTGGAACTTATTCTTCACTCGGAATATTCTTTGAGATGCAACTCTGAGGGGGACATCGCAGTCGGCCTGTACCTCATCGTTCTTGCGGATAGGGATGGAGCGGACATTGTACTTGTAGCGCAGCTCCGTGGAGAGGATTGCAGTCGACCTGCACCTCGTCGTCCTTGCGGATAGGGATGGAGCGGACATTGTACTTGTAGCGTAGCTCCATGGAGAGGATTGCAGTTGACCTGCACCTCGTCGTCCTTGCGGATAGGGATAGAGCGGACATTGTACTTGTAGCGCAGCTCCGTGGAGAGGATTGCAGTCGACATGCACCTTGTCATCCTTGCGGATAGGGATGGAGCGGACATTGTACTTGTAGCGCAACTCTGAGTAGAGGATTGCAGTCGACCTGCACCTCGTCGTCCTTGCAGATAGGGATGGAGCGGACATTATACTTGTAGCGTAGCTCCATGGAGAGGATTGCAATCGACCTGCACCTCGTCGTCCTTGCGGATAGGGATGGAGTGGACATTGTACTTGTAGCGCAGCTCCGTGGAGAGGATTGCATTCGACCTGCACCTCGTCGTCCTTGTGGATAGGGATGGGTTTTTAAACTTAGGCGAGCACTGGGCTGCAGCTAAGCTCCCCGAGTGTGAGGTTTGCTCATCACTCGGTAGGATTTTTGAAACTTAGGCGAGCATTGGGCTGCAGCTAAGCCCCTGAGTGTGAGGTTTGCTCATCACTCGGTCGGATTTTTGAAACTTAGGCGAGCACGGGGCTGCAGCTAAGCCCCCGAGTGTGAGATTTGCTCATCACTCGGTAGGATTTTTGAAACTTAGGCGAGCATTGGGCTGCAGCTAAGCCCCTGAGTGTGAGGTTTGCTCATCACTCGGTAGGATTTTTGGAACTTAGGCGAGCACTGGGCTGCAGCTAAGCCCCTGAGTGTGAGGTTTGCTCATCACTCGGTCGGATTTTTGAAACTTAGGCGAGCACTGGGCTGCAGCTAAGCCCCCGAGTGTGAGGTTTGCTCATCACTCGGTAGGATTTTTGAAACTTAGGCGAGCATTGGGCTGCAGCTAAGCCCCCGAGTGTGAGGTTTGTTCATCACTTGGTAGGATTTTTGAAACTTAGGTGAGCACTGGGCTGCAGCTAAGCCCCCGAGTGTGAGGTTGGCTCATCACTCAGTAGGATTTTTGAAACTTAGGCGAGCACTGGGCTGCAGCTAAGCCCCCGAGTGAGAGGCTTGCTCATCACTCGGTAGGATTGTTTTTTCAGCTTAGGTGAGTACTGGACTGCAGCTAAGCCCCCGAGTGTGAGGTTTGCTCATCACTCGGTAGGATTTTTGAAACTTAGGAGAGCATTGGGATGCAGCTAAGCCGCCGAGTGAGAGACTTGCTCATCACTCGGTAGGATTTTTGAAACTTAGGCGAGTACTGGACTGCAGCTAAGCCCCCGAGTGAGAGGCTTGCTCATCACTCGGTAGGATTTTTTTTTCAACTTAGGTGAGTACTGGACTGCAGCTAAGCCCCCGAGTGAGAGACTTTCTCATCACTCGGTAGGATTTTTTCAACTTAGGCGAGTACTGGACTGCAGCTAAGCCCTCGAGTGAGAGGCTTGCTCATCACTCCGTAGGATTTTTTCAACTTAGGCGAGTACTGGACTGCAGCTAAGCCCTCGAGTGAGAGGCTTGCTCATCACTCCGTAGGATTTTTTCAACTTAGGCGAGTACTGGACTGCAGCTAAGCCCTCGAGTGAGAGGCTTGCTCATCACTCGGTAGGATTTTTTCAACTTAGGCGAAACGGATTCGCAGTTAAGCCACCCACTGGGGGATTTCAGAAACAAATGTAAGCAATCGACAATCATTTTCATAAGATTCTAAAAACTCTTGTCTTTGATAAACAAACTACAAAGGTGCTTCTTATTACATCTCAACAGACTGAGTGTTTAGGTATAAAAGGGGCGGAGCAGCTCCGCATTCCAAGTGCGCGACTCGTCTTTCTTGTGCTCGACGTCGTAGAGGTGGTACGCTCCATTGTGGAGCACTCTAGTGACAAGGAAGGGGCCTTCCCAAGAAGGAGCAAGCTTGTGTGGTTTCTGCTGATCCACTCGAAGAACCAAGTCTCCCTCTTGAAATGCTCGACCCCTCACGTTTTTGGCATGGAATCGACGTAGGTCTTGCTGATAGATGGTTGATCGTATCAAGGCCATCTCTCTTTCTTCTTCCAAGAGATCAACTGCATCTTGTCGTGCTTGTTCTGCTTCTTCCTCTGAGAAAAGCTCGACTCGAGGCGCATTGTGGAGCAAGTCACTCGGAAGTACAGCTTTAGCTCCATAAACCAAGAAAACGGGGTTCTGCCAGTAGACCGATTGGGAGTTGTCCTCAATCCCCACAATACTGATGGAAGTTCGTCGACCCAGGCTCCTTCTGCGTGTTTGAGGTCACGCATCAGTCGGGGTTTCAATCCTTTGAGAATCAACCATTTGCTCTTTTAGCTTGTCCATTCGACTGGGGATGGGCAACTAAGGCATAGTCGACTCGAGTACCTTGTGAAGCACAGAAAGTTCTGAACTCATGAGAGTCGAAGTTTGATCTGTTGTCAGTGATGATGCTGTGTGAAACACCATATCTGAATGTTATCTCTCTGATGAAGCGGACAGCAGTGCTGGCATCAAGGTTCTTGATAGGCTTGGCGTCAATCCACTTGGTGAACTTGTCGACTGCTACAAGCACATGAGTGAATCCACTCCTACCAGTCCTCAGAGGTCCAACCATGTCCAATCCCCAAACAGCAAAGGGCCAGACAAGTGGAATGGTCTTCAGGGCCGACGCAGGCTTGTGGGACATCTTGGAGTAAAACTGGCAACCTTCACATCTGTCGACTATTTCTTGTGCCATCTCATTTGCCCATGGCCAGTAAAATCTCGCTCGGTATGCTTGGCCACAATGGTCCGAGAGGAGGCATGATGACCACAGGTCCCCGAGTGGATGTCATTGAGGATCACTCGACCTTCTTCAGGCGTTATACATTTCTGGCAAACTCCAGTCACACTTTCTCTAAACAACTGTCCTCTTATCATAGTAAAGGCTTTAGATCGACGGACGATCTGTCGAGCCTCTTCTTCATCTTCTGGAAGTTCCCTTCTAAGAATGTGTGCAATATATGGTACTGTCCAATCGGGGGTGATGACCAAAACTTCCATGATCAAGTCGACCATGGCTGGAATCTCGATTTCAGTCGGATCGGGGGCACTCCTCGGCTGTGGGGGCTCTTCAGTGAAGGGATCTTCTTGAACTGAAGGTGTATGAATATGCTCCAGGAAAACATTGCTGGGAATGGCTTCTCTCTTTGAGCCTATCTTTGCCAGATCATCGGCCGCTTGATTTTTCAGTCGAGGGATGTGATGGAGCTCTAATCCCTCAAATCTCTTTTCTAGCTTTCTCACCGCATTGCAATAACCAGTCATAGCTGGGCTTCTGACATCTCACTCCTTCATTACTTGACTGACCACCAAATCTGAGTCGCCATAGACCATGAGGCGACGGACGCCGAGTGAAATGGCCATGCGCAACCCATACAGAAGTGCCTCATATTTGGCTTCATTGTTGGAGGAGTCAAAGTGAATCTAGAGAACATAGCTGAGTTTGTCACCGCGGGGGGATACCAACACCACCCCAGCACCGGAACCATTCAGCATCTTGGACCCATCGAAGAACATGGTCCAATGCTCTGAGTGGATTTGGGACGGAAGTTGTTGTTCGATCCACTCGGCAAGGAAATCAGCTATTGCTTGGGACTTGATGGCCTTCTTTGCCTCAAATTTTATGTCCAGGGGAAGGAGTTCAATCGCCCACTTTGCCACTCGACCAGTTGTGTCTCTATTGTTCAGAATCTCTGATAATGGAGCGTCGCTAACGACTGTAATGGAATGATCAGAGAAGTAGTGTGCAACTTTCTTCGTGGTCATGTAAATCCCATAAACAAGCTTATGATAATGTGGATATTTTTGCTTCGACGGAGTCAGAACTTCAGAAACATAATATACTGGGCGCTGAACTTTATAGGCTTTTCCTTCTTCTTCCCGCTCGACCGTGAGTACTGTACTGACAACTTGTCCAGTGGCTGCAAGCCTGCAATATAAAGTAGTAAAGGCTCTTTGTTGATTGGCGCAGCAAGCACCGGCTGGGTGGAAAGCAGGGCTTTGAGCTCTGCAAACGCTGCGTCAGCTTCGGGAGGCCACTCGAACTTATCAGACTTCTTCATCAGTCAGTAAAGAGGCAATGCCTTTTCACCGAGGCGAGAAATGAATCGACTCAAGGCGGCCAAACAACCAGTAAGCTTCTGGACATCGTGCACACGCACAGGGCGTTTCATCCGAAGTATAGCACCAACTTTCTCTGGGTTAGCGTCGATCCCTCGTTCGGAAACGCGGAAACCGAGCAACTTTCCGCCAGGAACTCCGAATGTGCATTTTGATGGATTAAGCTTGATATCATATCTTCTGAGATTGGCAAAGGTTTCAGCAAGGTCAGCCAACAGGTAGGAACCTTTACGTGACTTGACCAGAATGTCATCCATGTATGCTTCCACATTCCGAATGATTTGAGTGAGCAGACACTTCTGGATCATCCTCATGAATGTGGCTCCGGCGTTCTTAAAGCCGAATGGCATAGTGACATAACAAAAGCATCCGAATGGAGTGATGAAAGCCGTTTTTATCTCATCGGGACCATACAGTCGGATCTGATGGTACCCGGAATAGGCGTCCAAAAAAGACACACACTCACACCCCGCAGTTGAGTCGACAATTTGGTCGATGCGGGGGAGAGGGAAATGATCTTTCGGGCAGGCCCGGTTGATATGCTTGAAGTCAATGCACATGCGAAGTGAGTCGTCCTTCTTGGGGACCATGACAACATTGGCGAGCCATTCGGAGTGGTAGATTTCATGGATGAACTCAGCTGCTAGGAGCCGAGCCACTTCCTTGCCGATTGCTTTTCTCTTCTGGACGGCGGACCGTCGGAGATGTTCCTTGACTGGTTTTACTTTTGGGTCGACTCGCAAACGATGCTCAGCCAGTCCCCTGGGTACACTTGGCATGTCAGAAGGTTTCCATGCAAGTTGTCCCAGTTCTCACGGAGGAACTCGATGAGCGCTTCTTCCTATTTGCTGTCGAGTGTTGTTGAGATATGGGTCGGAGCAGCATTGGGGTTAGTCGGGTGAATATGAATCGGCTTTGTTTCACCGGACGACTGAAATGCAGAATCTGTGGTAGGCTTCTTGGCTCACAGCAAATCACTCGGATCTGCATTCTTCTGATACTCTTGCAGTTCTACTACTGCCATTTGTGCATCGGCAATTTTTCAGCCCTTTTGAAAGCACTCTTCCGCCTTCTGCCGATTGCCAGTGACGGTGATTACTCCTTTAGGACCGGGCATCTTCAATTTGAGATACACGTAACATGGTCGAGCCATAAAACGTGCATAAGCGGGCCTACCCAGAATAGCATGGTAAGCACTCTTGAAATCCACTACCTCAAATGTCAACTTTTCCTTGCGGTAATTCTTGGAATCACCGAAAACCACATCAAGCACGATTTGGCTGAGTGACTGAGCTTTCTTGCCAGGAATAACGCCATGGAAACTCATGTTGCTTTCACTAATCTTGGACATCAGAATGCCCATTCCCTTCAAGGTTTCAGCATAAAGGATATTCAGGCCACTGCCACCATCCATCAGCACTTTAGTCAGTCGAGTGCCTTCAACTACTGGGTCGACCACCAGTGCTTGCCTCCCAGGGGTGGCTATATGAGCTAGATGGTCTGACTGGTCGAATGCGATGGCTGTCTAAGACCACTTCAGATAACTGGGTGTTGCAGGAGCAACCATGTTTACTTCCATGTTAATAACTTTCAACCGACTTTTGCTTTCAACATCAGCAAAAATCATCAGTGTGGAATTGACATTGGGAAAACCATCATCATCTTCCTCCCTATCCTCACCTCCGTCCGACTCCTTTTCCTTCTCCTTGGGTTTTTCTCTCGGAACTGCTGGATAAGGAAACGACACTATCGAGTGGTGTGTTTAGGGTAAATGATGTTCCCCTCTTCATCTTTTTTGGTATGAATATGGCATGGTAAGTCCAACACATCATTCCCATCTTTATCCTTAACTTTTTTGGGAGCCCAGGGCCCCTTGGGCTTTCCTTTGAACTTTCCTTGGGTAACAGCTAAAGCTTCACAAGGAGTAGCTGGTTCAGCCTTTCGCTTTTGTTTCCGACTGGAATTCCCTCCTCCGGTTTCCTGGGCGACTGTTTTGTGCTTGCCACTCCGGAGTCGGTCTTCCTCTTCACCATTGGCATATTTGGTGGCAATCTCCATCATCCGAGTCATCAGAGTCATATCTCCTGTTCGACCGAATTCCAGATTCAACTCCCGATACTTAACGCCTTCCTTGAAGGCACAAATTGCTTGGTGATCTGACACATTCTCCACTGTATGGTGCAACGTGATCCATCTTTGGATATAATCCCTCAAGGTTTCATTCGTTTTCTGGACACAACACTGCAATTCTGTCAACCCTACCGGCCTTTTGCAAGTGCCTTCAAAGGTCCTAACAAACACTCGAGCAAGTTCCTCCCAACTATATAAACTGCCAGGAGCCAACTGATTCAACCATGCTCTGGCTGAGCCCTCCAACATCAAGGGGAGGTGCTTCATAGCCACATCATCATTGCCGCCACCAATCTGCACAGCCACTCAGTAGTCCTCAAGCCAAGTGTCTGGCTTGGACTCACCGGTGAACTTGCTGACTCCAGTCACCAACCTGAAGTTGGTAGGAATCACTGCTGCTCTGATGGCTCTGCTGAAACACTCGGGTCCTGAAACGTGCACCCTGCTTCCAGTCGAATGATCTCTATCGTGGCCTTCTCTGTGAGCCCTGTTCCTATCCACCAGACCTTGAACGAGGATAGATCTTGCATCAAAGCCTGGCTCTCTGGGGTCGACTGGAATTCTTCGTTCGCCGCTATGGGGGCGCCTGTCATCTTGCCGTCGAGGCACGTATGACCCACTCCTTGGAGGAGGCATGGGCACTGGACGATGGTCATCGTGGTCGAGTCGATGATCATACTGCTCGCGGTTCCTGTACTGATCTTGCCGGTGCACACGTTCCTCACGCCGTGGAGGCGATCTTGGGCTGTGAGCAGATTGGACAGTGTCTGCCACCATAGATCTGCTATGAATCCTATTTCGTGACTGAGATACTCCTGTATTATGTTCTCCCGCTGCCCGGAGCAAAGCCCGGATCTGCATCAAACCTCGGCCAGCTTCTGACTGGGAAGGTTGAATTGACTCTGCTATTTGAGCTGCAGCTGTGAGATTCTGGATCGGAGTTCGGTATACCTGAGTCGGAGGCGGAAAAAGTTGTCATCGAATGGATTCAGGAATTCGCTGCCGAGCACACTCGTCGAGTGCGCGCTAGAGGTTCTCTAGTCGAGTGCGCTCAGCCAAGTTGGCCGGGCGCGCCTCCTCCAAGGCCTGGGCATCGGGGGTTTCTCCAATGATAGGAGTGTGAAGTGCATCCATGTTACGGCGCCGAAGCTCTTCCCTCCACTACGAAGCGAGGGGCTCAGGGCAGTACTCCTCGTGGGCATGTGATGGGTCGCCGACGCCATCACCATCTTCACGGGTGAAGCCAGGAGGACTACGGGGTCCATTGACCATCAAAACTTCCGCCGCAGGGTCGCTGCTGTCGCACTCGGATGCAGTCTCGACGGAGCCAGTCGATAGGTCGAACAGGCTGTACAGAGTTTCATCAGGCTCGATCTCCACGATTTCTGGGGTGGCCGATTGGCGGGCCACCACATGCCTCACCCACCGGACCGACTGGATCGCTGGCACCGGCGAACAAGGGGAAGCGAGGATGTCGTAGGAGCCGACAGATACTGAGTCGACAGCTGTCGAAGAAGGACACCGCGGACGCAGGCGCGGAAGTGCGTTGCCCCGCAGACGGGGAGCGCCTCGACGTCGAGTGGAGCCTCGTGCAGCCAAGTGGAGTTGTCGGCGATGAAGATGAGCGCGCCGAGACGGATCTCGCGGCCTTCAGCCAATCCTCCGCCGGAAACCATGATGATGGGAATCGGAAGAATCGCAACTTCTCCAATAAACTGCTAAGACACCTGCCCCACGGTGGGCGCCAACTGTCGTGGTTCTAAGACTGACAGTAGAATGGGGATAGGTATGAGGAGGCAAGATCCTAGCTATAAGTAGTTGTACACACGAGTTTTATGAGTTCAGGCCCTTCTCGGAAGAAGTAACAGCCCTACATCTCGGTGCCCTGAGGCGGTCGACTGGATTATATGTGTGTGTGAGTTTACAAAAGATGCGAACCCCTGTGCCTGTGGAGGGGGCTGGCTTATATAGAGTGCGCCAGGACCCCAGCCGGCCCACGTTACAAAGGGTTTAAGGTACATTAAAGGGTAGACATTACTGGTAACGCTAGTAAATAAAGAGACATAATGACCATTAAAGCTATGAGGTGATGTCTGACTGTTGTGGTCTGGAGCGACCTTAGACCTTCTAGTGGTCGAGTGACAGTCTCTGCGGTCGAGTGACTTCAAGTCTTCCGAGTGGAAGTCCTCATGGTCGAGTGGATGATGACTCCTCTTCGAATGCTTCTGGTTTTAAGGTGATGTCCTAGGGGAGGGTGTCTAGGTCAGGCCTATGACCCTACCCTAGGTACATATCTTCATCAGTAAAGATTCATATATTGGAAGGTTGCATTTGCACATCGAAATGGTTCCGATTAGTTCGGGCATTTTTCCGGAGTACCGGGAGGTTACTGGAACCCCCGGGGGAAGTTAATGGGCCTTAATGGGCTTTAGTGGAGAGAGGGAAGAAGGGCCACGAGGTGGCGCGTGCCTCCCCCGTGCCCAAACCAAATTGGACAAGGGGTGGGGGCGCAGCCCCCTCCTTCCTTCTCCTTCCCCCCTCCTTCATTTCCCTCCGGTGGAAGAAAGGAAAAGGGGTGGGGGGCGAATCCTACTTGGACTAGGAGTCCAAGTGGGACTCCCCCCTAGCGCGCCCCGCCTGGCCGGCCTCCTCTATCCCTCCCTCCTTTATATACGTGGCCAGGGGGCACCCCAATAGCACAACTGACAAGCTCTTATCCGTGTGCGGTGCCCCCCTCCACAGTTCAACACCTCGGTCATATCGTCGTAGTCCTTAGGTGAAGCCCTGCGCCGGTAACTTCATCATCACCGTCGCCACGCCGTCGTGCTGAGGGAACTATCCCTTGTCCTCAACTGGATCAAGAGCTCGAGGGACGTCATCGTGTTGAACGTGTGCTGAACACTGAGGTGTCGTACGTTCGGTGCTTGGATCGGTTGGATCGTGAAGACGTTCGACTACATCAACCGCTTTACTAAACGCTTCCACTTTCGGTCTACGAGGGTACGTGGACACACTCTCCTGTCTTGTTGCTATGCATCTCCTAGATAGATCTTGCGTGATCGTAGGAATTTTTTTGAAATACTACATTCCCCAACAGCTAGGAAAGCGGTGGAGAAACCTTGCCGGGGCTACCTCTCCACATGACACCTAGCGGTGCATTTAATTCAGTTTGTCCTAAATGCCAGAGTTAGGTATGATAGCACTGTTAGCTATCTAATCATACTATAATGACTATTTTGCCACTGTGGTCGCCCCCTAAGCTATAAAAGGAGGCCCGAGGCAACCTAGCAAAGGGTTCAAACTTTTGATCCCTCAACACTTGCACGCGCATAGCTGCTCTCCCCGAGGCACCCTTGCCGGGCTTGAGCGCTCCGTGTGTTCGTGTTCCTACATATCAATCCACCAAAGCAGGAGTAGGGTTTTACGCTGCTCAGCAGCCCAAACCTGGGTAAAAGAGAGTTGTCCTCGTCGCGCTGCCCTGCTGCCTCTGCTCTTTGTACAATGTGATCGTCCCCCACAGAACCACAACGGGGCCTCTTGGTCCCATAGGTGATCGTGCTCCTCCACGACACCCTCTTACAAAGCAGATCCCAGGAGAACCGGACAACCGAATCCCATCATAGTACCTTATGGATTTCCATCTCGCTGACGCCTGGGATGAGGCCACTTGGGTCGACGAAATCTCCATGGCACCATGTCTGGAGCCCTTATAGAAGTAGAACTGCCCCCCTCCCCTTAGGCATCTTGATCGGGAGGAAAAGGACTGGCGTTTGACCATAAAGAAGGATGGATCATCGAAGGAGCCTAACTTCCGACCACTGTGGGCACCCTAGGTCTTCCAGAACCTCTGTGTCTAGTATGTGCTCCAATTCCATTTATCACTTCCAATAATCCATATCTCCATTGATTCTTCGTCACTTGATGGCATCGGTGGCCAAGGAAGAGACGGAGGACCTCATTTGGCTCAAGCCAAGACACCAAACTCGTAGAAAGCTTAGATCTTACCAGACACCACCCCATGAAATGGGGCCACGGCGAGACATGTCATCCACTCATAGGTCATCACCACCATGCAGAGAAAATAGGAGGGGATCATCAAAACAGCTCGCCCTGGAGAAGCAACACACTTATTCGTAGAATTAAGAGCCCTCCCCTCCACCATGGAAGGAAGCAGGAAGACCACACCGACCACCACCACTTGTCGTGTTCGAGTAGTGGCGGACAACACAAGTACGCCATGATGCTAGTGCTGAAGGTTTCCATGGGACATGAACAACTCGAATTTCTCATGTCTAGGGTTGAAGGTTTTAATGATTTCATCATTATTTTTTCTCTAAGGGGGTTGCATAGAGTTGGTGCTCGATTCACGTGGTCCAACCATAAGCCGGGTCTAGTTAGGTCGGTGCTAGACATGGTGCCCATCTCTCTTGAATGGTATATCACCTTTCCTAGGTCCTCCCTCATCATTGAATCTCACATTGGCAGTGATCACGCGCCTCTGCCCCTTCTCACCATTTTAGATTTGATTCCTCTTGGCTCTTGGTGGACGGGTTCATCCCGCTGGCGCTGAACAAAATTTCCTTCCACCTTTTGTCTAGTCACCGTTCCTTTGGTCCTCTGGATGATTGGATTTTCTGTGCCTCTAATCTGCGTAGATTTTTGAAAGGTTGGGGCATGAACCATGCTGCCGACAACCATAGGGAGAAAGATCTAATTCTGAATAGCATCAAGGCCATTGACTTCCTTGCGAACTCGGGTGGGCTTGATTTTGCTGGTTGGGCTCATAGGTCTGAGTTAGAAAAGGTTCTTCTCCATATCCACCGGTAGGGTGAAGTGTACTCGCAGCAACGCAGGAGGTTGTCCTGGATGCTTCAAGGTGATGCTATCACGGCGTACTTATTTTCTATTGCCAATGGGAGGCGTAGGAGGTGCTCAATTCTTAGACTTATTAACAATGGGAAGGTGGGGGCTGACCCAACCATCATCCAGAATCATATTTACCCTTTCTTTTTGTCCCTTCTCCCTATTGTGCCTTCCTATGGTTTTTGCATCTCCCCTAATCTGGGGGCTCCTGATGCCCTTATCTCTACTGAGGACAACACTGCCCTCATCGTACCTCTGTTGGCGGAAGCGATCGACAAGGTGGTTGATACGTCTCCAACGTATCTATAATTTTTGATTGCTCCATGCTATATTATCTACTGTTTTGGGCAATATTGGGCTTTATTATCCACTTTATATTATTTTTGGGACTAACCTATTAACCGGAGGCCCGGCCCAGATTTGTTGTTTTATGCCTATTTAAGTGTTTCGAAGAAAAGGGATATCAAACGGAGTCGAAACGGAACGAAATCAACTGGAGAAGTTATTTTTGGAAGGAAAGCCACCAGATAGACTTGGACTCTACATCAGAAGATACGGGAGCTGGCCACGAGGGTGGGGGCGCGCCCACCCCCTTAGGGCGCGCCCCCCCGCCTCGTGGGGCCCCCTTCCCCCTATATATCTCCATATACCCTAAAAACAACCAGGAGCACAATAGATCGGGAGTTGCCCCCCCAAAAGCCTCCGTAGCCACCGAAAACCAATGTAGACCCATTTCGGCACCCTGCCTAAGGGGGAAATCCTTCTCCGGTGTCCATCTTCATCATCCCGGTGCTCTCCATGACGAGGAGGGAGTAGTTCTCCCTCGGGGCTGAGGGTATGTACCAGTAGCTATGTGTTTGATCTCTCTCTCTCTCTCGTGTTCTTGATTTGGCACGATCTTGATGTAGCTTTGCTATTATAGTTGGATCATATGTTTCTCCTCCCCCTCTTCTCTCTTGTAGTGAATTGAGTTTCCCCTTTGAAGTTATCTTATCGGATTGAGTCTTTATAGATTTGAGAACACT
>NW_024116773.1:0-17292 GCF_003073215.2 Triticum urartu
AAAAAATCAATCCATTACAAGAGAGTAGAGGGGGAGAAGCAACATAAGATCCAACTATAATAGCAAAGGTCGCGATACATCAAGATCGTGCCAAATCAAGAACACGAGAGAGGGAGAGATCAAACACATAGCTACTGGTACATACCCTCAGCCCCGAGGGTGAACTACTCCCTCCTCGTCATGGAGAACGCCGGGATGATGAAGATGGCCACCGGTGAGGGATCCCCCCCTCCGGCAGGGTGCCGGAACAGGGTCCCGATTGACTTTTGGTGGCTACAGAGGCTTGCGGCGGGATCCCCCCCTCCGGCAGGGTGCCGGAACATTGTCCCGATTGGTTTTTGGTGGCTACAAAGGCTTGCGGCGGCGGAACTCCCGATCTATTCTGTTCCCCGAAGTTTTTAGGGTATATGGGTATATATAGGAGGAAGAAGTGCGTCAGGGAAGCCACGAGGGGCCCATGAGGGTGGAGGGCGCGCCCTGGGGGGATGGGCGCCCCCCTGCCTCGTGGCTCCCTCGTTTCTTTCCTGACGTGCACTCCAAGTCCATCGGGTAGCTTTCCTTCCAAAAATAACTTCTCCAGCAGGTTTCATTCCATTTCGACTACGTTTGATATTCCTTTTCTTCGAAACACTGAAACAAGGGAAAAAACAGGAACTGGCACTGGGCTCTGGGTCAATAGGTTAGTCCCAAAAATAATATAAAGTGGATAATAAAGCCCCATAAACATCCAAAACAAATAATATAATAGCATGAATACTTCATAAATTATAGATACGTTGGAGACGTATCAGCATCCCCAAGCTTAATTCCTGCTCGTCCTCGAGTAGGTAAATGATAAAAACGTGCACTCCAAGTCCATCGGGTAGCTTTCCTTCCAAAAATAACTTCTCCAGCAGGTTTCATTCCATTTCGACTACGTTTGATATTCCTTTTCTTCGAAACACTGAAACAAGGGAAAAAACAGGAACTGGCACTGGGCTCTGGGTCAATAGGTTAGTCCCAAAAATAATATAAAGTGGATAATAAAGCCCAATATTGTCCAAAACAATAGATAATATAGCATGGAGCAATCAAAAATTATAGATACATTAGAGACGTATCACACCGCCAAAAAAATGCAGTCTATCTTGTGGTGGCCCTCCCAGAAGCATTTGAAGAAGAACCCTAAAAGGTCATGCAGCATCCTCGACGCTCCAAGAATAAGACGACAAGTGTGGCGACCACTGTCATGATGGAGTAGCCTCCTGCTAGCGATGCAGAGCCCGGCGACGGTGCCACAGCGTGTTCCGAGATGGCCCTGACTTTCTCCAACCAAGGTCAACTGCCGCCTCCTGCACCTGAGGATGGGGCACCCCCGTTGAAGGCTCACCACTCCCGGCAGCGAGGGTGTGAGGAGAAATCGATGACTCCGAGATGCCCAAGCCCGAGATCACAGGTTGCGGCCGCGACGACACATGGGGGGGAGCTGAACGAGCCTGATGCCATGCATGCCAACCGACATGGGGGGAGCTAGGGTGTGGGGAGGGTGTGCGCTGAGACCAGAGCGGTCACCGCTGGGAGAGAGGGGAGGAAAGGCGGAGGTGGACGTTGGGGCCGGAGTGTCCGCCGACGGGAAGGAGAGGAGAGGAGCGCTCACCGACGGCTAACAAAATCTTTGAGAAATAGTTCTAAGAAAAATGAGAAGTGAGACCTAGGACTTGGTTGGTGTTTGGTCCTAAATTCCAATCTCGCCAAATTGATTCCAGATCCCATCATCTGCCGGCCTCTGTGGCTCTGATCAACCCGAGATTTGGCCAACAACTTTGGCTATTCTCTTTGCCTGATCGTTGGACATTCACAACAACGAATTGATCTCATCTTTCGACAACGTCACCTCTAAATCAACATGATCCACAACTTTCAAACAATCTAGCTCTGATACCCCTTGTTGTAATACGAGGCATGACAACATGATCCACAGCTTCCGCATAGTCAATCTACCAAGCATCAAGCAATCATAAGAGGCACGACAACGAGATTTGTTAACGAGGTTCACTGATATGACTACATCCCCGGGGTCAAACTACGGACACTCCTAACCGTGATACCGTCATAATACTGCACACCGGCCACCCGGGCGCCAGCACACACCGCTGGCTCCCCCTGTGTGTCTATGCTATTATGTTGACTGCTGGCGCCTGTGTGTCTATGCTATTATGTTGACATTACATCATGTGTCTACCCTCCATTATATAAGAGGTCTAGGATAAAAGAGTCGTACTAGAACACTACATCATATCCTATCTACACCCTGTACGACTCCAATACCAACTATAACCTATCTTGTACAAAATATTCGACACATCTCCCAGACTCCAACAAAAGGCAAAACAAAACGTTGTACCCCTTGTCGATAGGTTGGTAGCACTGAAGCCCAGGCCCTATTTTCTTGAGACGAGCAGTGCACCGTGCACCAGGCTGCTTTTCATGGTCTCGTCTTCGTCTCTGCTAACTTTGGATGGCTTACGAAAGCTCGTGACTCCACATGCATAAACTCTCCCTCAACTCTGTCCCTCGTGCTGCCGGATGGTAATTTTATCCTTTCTAGTTCCGCCTGATGTGCAGTCCCACTCTTTTGATTTTGCTTTTTTAGTTTTGACTCATGTTGGGAAAAGTTTTAATTTTTTTGGGTGGTGGGAAAAGTTTTAATTAGGGCGTACATTTTTCACTAAATGAAAATGTCAAAACTCCATGTTTAATAGTATTGTGGTACTTCCGCAAGAAAAGAAGTATTTGAAAGCATAAAAACGAGAGACAAAATTTTCTTTTTCACGGGTGGACATGGGCTTCTGGCTACACATGAGAGTTTCTGTATTGTTCCGTGTTGTCACTGGTGATTAGAGCTTGGTGGAAGTATGAGGCATCTCCATGTATAGGTCGTGGGAAATGCTGTGATGCTTTTTTCTGTTAATTTTGAATTTTTTTGGTGAAATTGAATATTATTTATACATTTTAAAAAAGTTTTAAAAATTAGAAAGGAATTATCAAATTTGAAAAATGTTCACAAAATCAAAAAAGTTAGTGAATACAATTTTTTTTGTGAAATTTTATAGTGTCCACAAATTTGGAGAAGTTCATTATAAAAACTGAAATTCAGAAAAATCATGATTTTCAATTTCTTTTTTGTAATTTTAAGAAAATGCTCATGACTTTTTATAAATATATGAAAATGAAACATAACATCATTTTTTTAGTTGTTGACATGCAACTAACCCGGCAATCCTCCTCCCGCTCCTAATTGTAGTCTTGTTACACGCATACAGTTGTATGTTGCGGGTGGATTCGCAACTCGGACAAAAAAGGGGTCGAACGCAGTTGTTTGTTGAGGATGGACTTGCAACTGGGACAAAAATGGGTCGGGCCCCCAGTTGCATATTGTGTGTGGAGTTGCAACTGGGGTAAAAGGTATCAGCCCCCTCCCAAGTTGCGTATTGCCGGTGGATTTGCAATTGTGACAAAAATTGGTCATAACCCCAGTCCCGTATCGAAGATTGACTTGCAGCAGGGACATAAAACGCACCCCCCCCCCCCCCCCCCTGCATGTCAATGTGGTGCTCGGACTTGAAACGGACTTGCAACTGGGACAAAAATGGGTCGGGCCCCCAGTTGCATATTGTGTGTGGAGTTGCAACTGGGGTAAAAGGTATCAGCCCCCTCCCAAGTTGCGTATTGCCGGTGGATTTGCAATTGTGACAAAAATTGGTCATAACCCCAGTCCCGTATCGAAGATTGACTTGCACAGGGAAAAAAAACCCCCCCCCCCCCCCTTCCAATTGCATGTCAATGTTGTAGTTGGACTTGTAACTAGAACAAAAATGGGTTGGGCCATGGATGTGTATCAAGCGTGGACTTGCAACCGGGATAAGAAAAAAATTGGGTCAGCTAATTGCATGTGGGGTTGGAGTTGCAACTGAGATTAAAAGAGTCGGGCCCCAAATACGTGTCAAGAATGGACTAGCAACTGGAGAAAAAATAGGTTGGGCCTAGTTACGCAGTTAGGGTGTATACTTGCAACTAGGACCCAGTTAAGGATGGACTTGTAATTAGGACAAAAAAGATATCAGCCCCCAGTTACGTGTTGAAGGTGGACTTGCAATAGGCCGAAAGAAGTGGGTCAGGCCTGATTGCGTGTCGAGGAGCGGATTTACAACTGAGAAAACATGGGCCGGGTATGGATGCGTATCAATGGTGAACATGCAATCGGAGCAAAAAATGGCCGAGGCTCCTGGTTGGGTATCGAGCGTGGATTTGCAACTGGGACAAAAAATGAATTAAGGGCTCAATTGCATATCAATGATGGACTTGCAATTGAAAAAAAAAAAAGGTCGGGCCCAATTACAACTCATGGGTTGCCTTGCTACTATGGTAAAAAAAATCCAGTTGTTAGTTGATAATTGTCTTGCATGAAAAGAACAAAGAAAAAAGAAAAAATATAAAAAATCCAGTTTTTAAACGGATGGAGTATTTGTTTAGTTCTTATTAATCTTGTAGGTTTCAGCAAGCAGATAATGTTTTAAAAAATTAAAATAATATTCCTTCATCTACTAATGGATGGTATATAAATTCAATTAAAAAGTCAAATATTTTAAAGTTTTATCAAATATATAGACGCAATTATTAACAACTGCACTATACAGAATAAATATATTGTTGAAATATATTTAATATGAATATTGCTATTGATTTCATCTTCATCTGTACTCATATATTGTTTATATATTATTTTTTGAAATTATTTTTTATAGTATGTATTTTTTATCAAACTTATGAAACAATGACTTTTATTTATTTATAGTTTGCAGGGCATCAATTTGGAGACGGCATAAGTAATGCTTTCTCCGAGTTTGCTCCGAGGAGTCTCGCACGCAACCAGCCCGATTCGGCCCGCGTAGTGTTTTTGGGCTCGCAGGGCAGAATGAGACAGGCGCCGCCGCCTCCACCCTCCGGGGACTCTCCCTGGAGAATCCCAGCCTTCTCCCAAAATATCTCCTCCGTCGGAATCGAGCTCGTCCCCTCAGCCGTGCTCCCACGCCGTTCGCATCTGGCCTCTTCGGCGGCCATCCCCGCCGACCTCCGCACGCTACCCGAGGTCTTCTTCGTCCTCTGCAACGACTGCTTGTTTTTACTGGACACCGGTGATTTAGGGACAGAGGTTCGGGCAGGAGGCTCGTACTGTCGCGAGCGGCGGTTCTCCACTGTTGATTCTGCACGGTTCAGTTTCATTGCAGATTTGCAGGTAGTACTAACTAGGGTGCCGGCTGTAGGAATTTTGACAGGGTTTCTTCATTATCATCGTTAGAGCTTCTCATTTGCTTCTCAAATTGATGCACTTCAAACAGCTCCGAGCACGGATTGCTTCAATGAAGATGCTGGGTGGAGCAACAGGATTGGGGTTTCAGAGAGGTGGGAGAAGCCGGTGTGGGAGGAAACTCCGATGCAGGCCATTCATGTCTCAGGTGCTGCTCGGTGTAGCTCTGGTCCGGCGATTGAGGTTGATCTCCTGTCAGGAACTTCGCACATCTCCCCTGACCAACACATAGGTTCCGACAGGTCAGCACAAACTAGAATCGAGCTGTTTTATCTTGATTCCTTCATTTGTTTTAGCAGTAGTTTTCATGCTAATTACCGTATACCAGTACGCCAATCAAATTGTTAATAATGAAGCTAAATACACAGTTTCCATGCTAATTAGTATACTAGCTGGCATGGGAAATGAAATTATCATAAAGAAGGCAAAAATAAAAAAGTTCTCTGCTAAATGCAACAGCATATGTTATTGTCCACAAAAAAACGATGGTCTTGTAACTGAATTAAGGATGATTATAAAGTTTTTTTTGGCAAATATGTCAAAGTTAACCTGGGCCAAATAAACATGGTGGACTTTGTTACAGCAGAAAGCCACCAAATCGACATGCATGGAAATAAACTCATGTTGCAGTAAAAGTACAAATTGAAAGGAGAAACTTATTGACACGCTTTATCATGAGTCCATAGTCGTATCAGTCTTGTACACCCACGAGACAAGCAGCTGGAGACGGTGATTCACCGTTAGCATGTAAGCAAAAGAAGTGACGGCTCCTTAGAGCACCAAATGCTAACCAGACACCCAAAGCAAACCTATGTCCTGTCCCGAGCAAGATTGAACCAAGCTTGCAAACCAGAGACAGCAACTGTCAGCCCAGGCGTTGTTTGTTTTGTAGGCCTTGTTTCTGCAGACCCGCCAATGTGACAATTAAAAAAATAACATAGTAATAGGACCAAAACAGTAGCATTTCTACAGTCCTATACTCCTATACAGTTGAAATTGAAACTAAAGCAACACCTCCAGCAGCCATCAGATTTCTAACATCTCCAGTAAACTTCAGAACCCAACTGCACAGACCATTAAAACAAACTGGTGCAGCCTGAATATTCAGTGTGCAAGGTCCAGGGTCTCGCAGCCGTATGTATGTACCTGCGGAACACCAATACTCGCTCGCGATTGTGGCACGAGCGGGGCGACGCGGCGATGCCGCACGAGCGGGCACCGGTGACGCCCGCTTTCTCCGGGAAGGTGAGTCTGTAGACATCGGAGATATCATCTCGTTTCCTTGCCACTTCGCTAGGGTTCGAGATCGAATTCCGGCGCCGGTCGCCGGCGTCGTTCGCGCGGTGGGGGAGACTCGTGCGGGGAGGCCGCGGGTACACTTCCTCCGCCCCTGGCAGGAGGGCCAGGGCTGCTGGGACGGGGACCGGTCCCCCCTGGCCAGGAGGGCCAGGGCTGCTGGGACGTGGACCGGTCCACCATGGCCCTGATGGTCGACACGTGGGGCAGACGAGATCGGACCGCCATGAAGCACCCAACCCTAGGGTTTCCTCGTGCGCCGCGGGTATAAAGCCGAATCCTGTGCCACCTTTCCTCATTTTCGATCTGAGCGAGTGCTTGTCTCACTTCTGGGACGCGCCGCCGGAGGCTAGATCTAGGGTTCCTCAATCCTTCGGCTGGTGGGAAGGAAAAATTCGTGGAGATAGTCGCTCTTTTGCCCAAGTTGTGGCATCCCCCCCACAGATTCCACCACTCGATCCGGTTGACGAGAGCAAAATCACCATGAGGGAAGAGGGATTTGGTGCGGGGCGACATGGTCGTGGGGCTGGGCGCTTCGATCGCGGCCGGGGACGCGGCCGCGCCCTCGACCACCACGTCTGGAAGCGCAAGACGGAGGTGGGAGACTCGTCGACGCAGAGAGCTTCGGGATCTGGAGATGCTGGATCGGAGAAGTGGGACAAGGCGGCCGGAGGCAACCAGGCTAAGCTACTTCGCCGGGAGCGGTGGGGTGCGGACGAGGGGGACACGAGCATGATCCGTAACCATGGGAAGAACACTACTCCTCCTTGAGCGCAAGATCCTCCTGCATATCCTGGTAACATTGCTCCTCGGCCTGAACCATGTCAGATTTGTAATCTGACTGGTCATGTTACTGCTAGATGCCCGCAAGCTGTGTGTGATAGATGTAAGAAAAAAGGTCATCTGCATGTGGTCTGTGCTGAGTTCCTGCCTTGGGGGTGTTTTCCTGTGATGTGTGCGTTCCAAGGCAATGGGCAAGGTTTCTTCTACATTCCTGATTTTAGCATTGATAGGCAAGCTAGGGAGAGGATCTTTAACGTGATTGTTACCATTACTGAGGGGGCTGCTCCGACTAAAGATATAAAACATGAATTAAGTATCTATGTGGGGCAGGGATGGAGATGTTCTGCTAGGTTTTTTGCACCTCAAAAATTTGTGATGAGGATGCCTAATCCTAGAGAAGTGGATCATGCTTTATTTGTGGAAAATGTTAGACTGAAGCAGTGTGGAGTTTCAGTTAAGTTCTCACCGTGGTCTGAAGATATTGAATCTGAGGGCCTTCTGGAAATTGCTTGGGTTCGGATTGGGAAGATCCCTCCGAACAAGAGATGTGATAGGACTGTAGCCTATGTGGGTGGATTAGTGGGCATTACTCTTGAGGTGGATATGTCTACTATAAATCGCTCCTTGTTTGTTAGAGCCAAAATTGGATGTCGCTCTGTTGATCAGTTGCCTGCTATGGCAGAAGGTGTTCGGGGCGGGGGGGGGGGGGGGGGGGGGGCTGTATGTTTGTACGAGGTGGAAGAAGTTCTTGTCAGGAACCCTGTGAATAAAGACTGTAAGGGTGTGGAATTGAAAGATGCACCTGCTAAACCTGTTCAGACTCCTAAGCATAAACGAGCTGATCAGGAAAAAGAAGAAAAACAAGCTGATTTTCCTGAGAGTAGCAGAGACGATGCTGGTGCTCGTGGGGGCAAGACCTGTCGTCTGTCACCACAAGACCATGACCTCTCAGAATCATCTGATAGTGAAAATGATACATCTCTGCTTATTGAAACAATGGCAAAAGAACATGAGATGGCTGGAGGAGGAGAAACTCTGGATACCTCACGCTGGATAGTGGCCATGGAGACTGATATACACAAGGCCCCACTGGAACATGAATTCGAGCCTAAAGATGTACAGGTAAATGATATATCTGCAGCTCGTCGTTCGCTATCCTTTGATGTTACTGGGGCTAACTCTGCTCAGGTTGTGGAGGTGGATGGTGATGTGTACCCAGACCTGAAGACCTCAAGTGACTATATGGTACAGCTTCCCCTTTCTAATCACAGTGATGAGATCATTCTCACACCTCCCCTTGCGCCTGAAGTGGCACTAAGATTCAGCAAGGGCAATGCGCAGGGGGGACAGGAGCACATGGAGGCTAAAGCCATTAACCTGGCGCAAAAGAAGAACCTGGAAGGTAACATCAGAACCCCTTGCAATAATTCTTTCGATGCTCTGTCAAATAAGGAATTAATGTATAGAGCCACTTGTATGGGGGTAAATATACCTGATAATGATTTTGCTTGTGTGAATGTTCTTAGAGAGCTTGAAAGGGTGAGGGAAAATCTAGATAGTAAAAAGAACATTGGGGACAGTAATACTGATATTGAGGATGATATTTTAGTCACCAATGGCCTAGGAAAATCTGTTCCTGTTAATCTGACTTGGCTTGACCAAGAGGAAACTGTCTTTGAACAAAAAGTCTCTGATAAACAGAAGAAAAGAAGATCTAAAAAGAAATCTGCCGTTAAGCTTTCTGGGCCTGTGACTAGGAGCCAGAATAAGGCAGTATCTTCAGAGGATGTGTGCTGTAGTCCTGCATTGCCTCCTGGCAGGACTACTAGATCTTATTTTCACAAAAAACGTTCCAAATGAGAGGGCTCATTTGGAACTGTAGAGGGGTAGGCAAGAAAGGAATGGCCACCTGCCTCTCAGACATGATTAGTGACCATTCCCTAGATTTTATTGGTTTTCAAGAAACTATGAAGAAAAAATTTACTCCCAAATGCATTAGGAGAATTGACCCTTTTGGTCTATTCCATTGGGAATGGATTCCATCTGTTGGGAAGTCTGGTGGTATTTTAGGAGGGGTGAGGCAAGATACTATGGAGATCACCTCCTGTACCAAAAGGAAATATATTTTGCAGTTAAACCTGCATGATAAGAAGAAGAAAGCTGACTGGGGCCTGCTGGTAGTCTATGGGGCAGCCCATGAGGAGTTTAAAGAGGAATTTTTGATAGAGCTTGCTGCTAGTTGTAGTAGCATGACTGTGCCTTATATTGTGGGGGTGATTTCAATGTCCTGCGGCATGGTGATGAGAAAAACAAAAAGATGCAGAATAATAGAGCTACTGATATCTTCAACTCCATCATCAATGCTTTGGCCCTTAGAGAGATATATATTAGTGGGGGGAAATACACTTGGACTAATAACCAAGCCCATCCTACCCTAGAAAAACTGGACCGCATTTTGATGTATGAAGGTTGGGAGGATCTTTTTCCTATGGTCTCTGTCAGGAAATTGGTTCGGGAAATTTCAGACCACAACCCTTTGCTTCTCTCTGGTGGGGAAGAGGGGCGTGAAGCTCCTAAGCCTCGTGAGTTTCGTTTCAACCTGTCCTGGATTAAAGATAAAGATTTCCTTCCTACTGTGAGTAGGATCTGGTTGAGGCAAGTGCATTCCTCGGACCCTATTGATATCCTAAATATCAAACTTAAGAGATTTAAGAATTATTTTAAAGGGTGGGGGTCCAATAAATATGGTCATGACAAGAGAAGGAAAGAAGAGCTCAGATTGGAGCTAGCCCTGCTGGAAGAATTAGAAGAGAGTGGCCCCCTGTCCCCTGAGATGTATAGCATCAAAGTTGATGTTAGTGCGGACCTGCATGAGCTTCTAGTGAACGAAGAGATCTTTTGGTTGCAGCAGTCTCATGAAAGATGGTTGCTGAAAGGAGATCTTAATACTGACTACTATCATAAGATTGCGAACGGGCGGAAGAGGAAAAACATGATCCATTCCCTGAAAGCTGGGGATGTGGAAATAGAAGGGACTAATAATCTGATTGCCCATGCGACAGCGTTCTACAAAAACCTTTTCGGTCCTGCACCCGGCAATGAGTTCCATATGGATCCTGATACTTGGACCACTAATGAAAAACTTGATGAAGAGGATAACGCTGATCTATGTCGGGCCTTTACGGAGGCGGAAGTTAAGGAAGCTCTGTTTGCTATGGCACACAATAGAGCGCCTGGGCCGGACAACATTCCTGTGGAGTTCTATCAGGTGTGCTGGGATATCGTGAAGGATGATATTATGCTCCTGTTTGAACACTTTCATAAAGGGAGCTGGATGTACAGCGCCTCAATTATGGTGTGATTACTCTCCTCCTCAAAACTGCGGACGCAGACAAAATTCAGCAGTTCCGATCGATTTGCCTCCTGAGATGTCCGTACAAACTTATTACTAAGGTTCTAGATAGGCGAGTTGAAAAATATGCTGATAAACTCATCAATAGGGCCCAGAATGCTTTCGTGAAAAAAAGGAACATCATGGATGGTGTGATGTCTTTGCATGAGATCCTTAACTACACTCATGTGAAAAAGAGGGTGGGTGTAGTTCTGAAACTTGATTTCGAGAAGGCTTATGACAAAGTCAATTGGGATTTTATTCTTGAGTGTCATAAGCTTCGAGGCTTTAATGATAAATGGTGCGGGTGGATTAGGAGTATCCTGCATAATGGGACTGTGAGCATCAAGTTGAATAACCAAGTTGGCCCCTACTTCCAAAGTGCGAAAGGGGTTCGACAAGGTGATCCCCATTCCCCTTTCTTGTTCAATCTAGCTGTGGATTGTTTGGCAAAAATGATTACAAATGCCCAAAAAAGCGGCATGTTAGTGGTTCTGGCCTCTGATTTAATTCCTAATGGGGTAGCAGTTCTCCAATATGCAGACGATACCATCATATGCCTGGAGCATGACATTGACAAAGCTGTTAACTTGAAAATGCTTCTTTACATGTTTGAATTGATGTCAGGGCTTAAGGTGAATTTTCAGAAAAGTGAGATTCTTACTATGGGGGGTGATGATAATGTGGTGAATATGTATGCAGACTTATTCAATTGTGAGGTGGGCAGTTTCCCCATCAAATACCTAGGGATGCCTGTCAGTTACACCAATCTCAGGAACTCAGATTGGGAATTCATTGTTACCAAATATCTGAAAAAAATTGAAGCTTGGATTGGTAACGCAGCCTCGATGGGGGGGGGGGGGGGGGGGCCCTCTAGATTCGGTGGTCACCCAATTATCCTTATATCATATGTCTATGTGGCTCATGAACAAAACTTTCGTCGAGCGTTTAGACAAACATAGAAGGAAGTTCTTCTGGCAAGGGTGCAATAAGAAGAGGAGGTACCATCTGGTTAGATGGAATGAGATCTGCAGATCTAGAGATAAGGGTGGCTTGGGTGTTAAGGACTTACACAAGCAGAATGTTAGTTTGATGGTCAAATGGTGGTGGAAGCTAGAGACCCAAATGGGTATGTGGCAAGATATTGTTCGGGTGCGCTACCTGACTAACAAATCTGTGGCGTCGATTAAGCCCAGGTTTTCTGATTCCCCTTGTTGGAAAGCCCTGCTTAAAGTCAAAGATATTTACTTTGTGGGCAGGAAAATTCATTTGGAATCTGGTGACCTCGTTAGAGTCTGGAAAGATTCCATAAATGGACTGAGTCCTTTTCAGACCCTTTACCATTCGCTGTTTGAGATTTGTATTGATCAAGATTGCACTATTGATAGGTTCAAATCTGTGGATGTCCACTCTTTCTTCAGAAGGAGGCTCACACCTGAGTTGTCCTGTCAATGGGGAGAAATAAGTAATACGATCAATAATATCTAGCTGAGCCAGGGTGGGGACCGGGTCTACTGGGGGCTTAATAGTAATGGCAAATTCTCCACTAAATCTGTGTATAAGTGGCTTGAAAACCCTCTTAGTGGTTGCCATTATAGATGGATTTGGAAAGCCAAAATCCCTCTCAAAATCAAGATCTTCCTATGGCAGCTGTCTCAGGACGCAGTGCTCACTAGGCAAGTCATGAGAACGAGGAAATGGCCCGGGAATCCCACATGTTCTTTCTGTAACGAGTTGGAAACCTCCCAACATCTGTTTTTTACTTGCCCTGTGGCTAAAGTGATCTGGAGATGCGTTGGGGTAGTACTGGGTAGTGAGATGTGCCCGAATAGCTACTGGCAATATTTTGCTTGGTGTCATGCTTTTCTCCCTGATGGACAAAAGTACTATACTGTGGGCTTGGCTGCTGCTTGCTGGGCCATTTGGCTAGCTCAAAATCGAGCTACGTTCGAAAAGAAGCTTATCAAAACGCCTTTTGAGATAGTTTTCTCCATGTGTTCTTTCCTACTGTACTGGACAGGGCTGCAGGAGGAGGAGGGCGCCAAGGAGCTGCGAAGCGGTGCTGAGATGATCAGGTCGAGCACGATGCGCATGATGGGAATGTGCAACGCTATGAGGGTGCCGATCGGGGGAGATTGAAGATCTGCAAGAAGTCCCGTTGACTGGAGCTGGGCGATCCTCGATCCTGTGATGGCGTTTTGGTTCTTTTGTGGATGTCTCATGTCTTTGTCTGTAGTAAAACTCAGGGGTGTTTGCTGTGGATATTCGGTGCTGCCTAGGTTTTCGCCCCATGGCATTCGTTTCGATGGCGGGCGAATGCAGTGGGTTTCCTGGCAGTGCCCGGACTCGCTCTACCTCTTTCACTTCTCCTGACATGTTTCTGAACTTTGTATTTCCGTTCATTTGCAATGGAAAGGGGTATAGCCCGGTTCGAAAAAAATATTCAGTGTGCAACAGGGCATAAAAAGGATTTATATTTGAATCAATTGAATAAATTTATTTAATCTTTTCAACAGTGTGCAACTAGAGCAGCCTGAACACTCCATAGATATATATTTTAAGTCGGACACTCGATAGATATTTTTTATCACTTTAATGGATTTATTTAATCACTTGAACAAGAACAGACTTGAACAGCAACAGGGCATACAAAGGATAAAAACTTTCCAGCTTTCAATCCCACTTAGAGGCAACCGTCAGACTTCTTCTAACTAGCTAGCTATAAAAACATTACATGTGGCAGATTCCAAATATGTAATCACTTGAATATATTTATTTACCTCAAGAATATTACTTCCAAACTTAACACCATTATTTCTAGCTACGTCACTAAGAGAAACATTGAATGAATTTAAGACAGCTGGAATATGTAAATTACCTGGAACATCCTCTGGGTTCTTGCGCTTCACCCTGTCAACAAACTTGTCCATTGAGTTGCCTTCACCAACAGTCCTAGCCCTCTTTCTTCTATTCTCACCCACCACCAAAAGTACAAGATTTTGATCAGCGTTATCAGTTGACCGAGTGACATCTTCCATCTGCTGATCCTCTAAACCTACCGTTCCTTCCATCTCCTGTCCAAAACTTTCCTTGTTCATCAGAGTGTCCAGACAAGTTTTGCTAGCAAAGTCTTCTTGGATATCAGCGCTATCCATTTTTTTTCTCTCATCATCATCCTGTTGCAGATCATCACAATCAACTTGTGCTGCACAATAAAAGACGTCACATAGATGTGTGAAGAGGGCTTATATATAACTCCAACACCTATAATTAAGCAATTAAGCATAGTAAGATGCACAACACTCAATTACCAGACTGTCCAGTAGAAATTTCATCATGGGTCGCTGTCACTGATAACATCATATCAGTAGTTGGTGCCACAGGGCTCACAGAATTGTCTGCAGTTTCACTTCCTATATCAACCTCTTTGTCTGTCTTAACAAACAAGAGCTTGGGGCGTCTGGGGTGGTTTTTTGCTGCTTCCTTCCACTTTTGTTTTGTTTCATCGTTCACCCCATCATGGAGAGCAACCTCATTAATATGTCGCAGTGACTGGATCGTCATGCCGCAAAAGCCATTTAGATCCTTACATAGCAGACAAAGTGACTCGAGGAGTGGCAGAGCTCCCTCTTGAACTTCCAGTTCAGTCATGACTTCAACCACGATGCATAGTCGTCGCAGGCTTCCAAGTGCACCTTTTATGATGACGAGTTTGTCCAGTTGAGATGCAATCAGCTTCAGGTACGCCAAGCAGCGCACTCTGCTCAGGGCAGCAAGAATATCCCCGCGCAGCTGATGACGAGGGGATGAAAGGCACAGCTTAGTGAGACCACCTAGCATGGTAACAAATGGAGGCAGGCTGCATATGTTGCCCCCTTGTAACTTGAATGAGCTAAGATAGCAGGAGGAAGCTTCTTCTTTTTCTAGGGACAGGTTCACGAGCAAGTCTTGGAACCATTTGTCACTGAAATGTAGTGAGAGTGAATGACCATTTTTCACGTTGGTGCTTCTTTTGATGAACCCCTTAATGGCCTTTGAGACTTGACTGTAGTTGTTGGTGCCGCTGCTTCTGCCGCTCGCAGTGCATTCCGTGCTATCATTAGTGGACTGCTTCCACCATATTTTCACCTTTGTCAAGTGCTTCATATGCTCCATGAGCTGTGCAAATCCTTTGCTCTTGTTGTTATCGACAACAAATCCTGCTACTGTTTCCAATTTGCTATTCTCTGCGAGCCAAGTTTGTAGCTTATGCATTTTCCGGCCTCCTACACCTTGTTGGAGCTTGAACTTTCCAAATAGATGAATCAGGCATGGCAGCTCCATGACTTGTGTCGGAAGAATCTCTATCTTGGTTTTTCTTACATCCAGTGTCTCCAAAAGTTTAAGCTTTTTGATCTCTTTGGGGAGCACCGTAACCTTAACAGTGGCCCCAAGGCTTAGGTACCTGAGCAGCAACAGGTTGCTGCATATCTCCCTAAGATGTTTCTCCTCCAAGTGGTTACCGCATTCTTCAAGATCCAAGACCCTCAAGAGTTCATATTTGGAAAATTCCAAGACAGATACATGTGCCCTACCGAAGATTGTCAGAGATCGAACAAGAGATAGATCATTGGCTACTTTGGCACTTGCGTTATGGAGGGAGAGCCAACGAATTTTATTGGGTGGGTGTGAGGGAGTTAGCTGATCATATAACAAAGTAATGAAGTTGTCACACTTGGAAATGTGCAGGATGAACTCGAGCATCATGCCATGAGTATGATATGTCTTCACCTGATCTACGCTGTTCTTGTTACTGGCGTCTGTACGCTGGATGATACTCCGGTTGACCAGCTCTCTGAAATTGCCGGTAGCAGCATCCAGAGTATTACACATATAATCTCCTTGGATAAACCCTTCAGCACACCATTTCCTTATCAAGCTTCTTCTCCTGACTATACGCCCACTTGGGTACATACCTAGATATAGCAAGCAAGTCTTGACATCATGTTTAACAAGGCTGGTGTAGCTTTGGACAAGCACACACTTCATTCTTGCTAACATCTCCTTCGTTTCCAGATGTGCTCCCAGGTTGTGGCACAATGTTGCCCAGTTTTCATGCGTCGGATTACCTGTGCTTTGCAAGTACCGGGCTGTAGTAACAAGAGCAAGGGGTAAACCATCACATTTCTGCAGTGCTTCCGAGCCAAGCTGATCCTCTTTACTGACTGGCGGATCGTTGTCTTGGAAAGCTTCCTTGAAAAACAACTGCCTCGAGTGTCCATCAGGGAGAGTTTTCATTGTGTACACATGATCATGAGCTGCTGAGCTGCTGCAGGCATTTGCTACTGACTGAATAGCCGTCGTCACCAGAACTCTGCCATTCAACCCCACAAAGGCATCTTTAATATCATGCCAAAATTCTGTCCTCATGTCATCGAGTACGATGAAGAACCTATGAGGAGTACATGATCAGAATTAACATGCAGAGATATGAAGTGGAGATTAAATTTGGAGCGATTTCATTTTATACCCACAAAGATGCCAATAGTGGGTGAAGTCAAACTTGAAGAATTTCTGGACTGTACAAAAATATAAAAGAGGCAGACTGCTGTAAATCAAGACCAAATCATCAAACAGAGACAGAGTGGAGAAAATTACCAACGGTTGGAATTAATTACCTCTTGGTTTGAAGGCACGATCTGAGGATTGCGCAGAGCTTGCTGAGGCTACCTCCACCACTGGTGAATGTGGTGGGGATGGGAAATTGCTGAAGTATCACTTCGAGAACATCGCTTGCACCCCTTTGCTCGGCTGCACAAACCCAAGCCCATACTTCATATTGGCTCATCATACTCTGGTACACATGCCTGGCAAGGAGGGTCTTGCCTATGCCATCGAAACCAACAATGGAGATCACCTTGAGGTGCTGCTGTTGCGGCTGTACCAGCTCCATAAGCTCATCTTGGGGAGTGTCCATGCCAACGGGGCTGCGAGTTGAAATGGTGTCGTCTATGACCATGTCTGCTGTCATCTCTGGTGTGCATGCCACTGCGAACGGTGAAGCTGACAATGAGGTGTCAGCACCGGTGCTGGCGTTGTAGTAAGTTTCTCTCAGCTTGGATGAATCTTGTGATATCTTCTTGAGCTCGCGGATCGTCTTGGCAAACTCCTTACGGACTGTCACCGCAACCGATGGAGAGCCTGACGGATCCACGTTGACGTCCTGGAGATGGTCAGCCGATGCATAAAGCGGTCGATGCAGTCCTCGATAGCGTGCGCCAGTTCACGTATAACGTTGATCCAGGCCCTATGCATGTGCTCGCTGCCTCCGCTGCTCCTCCAGCGACGATCATCGTCTTGCTGAATGGCGGCAGAGATCAACGCAAACTCATTTCTAATGTAAGTGATTTCATGCTCCAGGTTCTGCCGAAGCCTGTGATTTGCAGCTAAGAACTCCAACAGCTTCGGAGCTATCCTACAGGCAAAAGCCGTGGCC
>NW_024116774.1:0-22301 GCF_003073215.2 Triticum urartu
ACATTCACCACATCTTCTCCTGGTGCCTTACTGGTGGTAGGTTCATTGGCTGATTTCTTCTTTTGCTTTCTGCCCTTTTTACGATGCTGAGCTAAGAGGTCCATAGAAGATGGTTCTCTGGAATGCATTTGTTGGGTTTGCTAAAATTTAGTGTGCAATTATGAGTCATGATGCATAAAAAATGAAAGAAAAATCTGACATGGCCTTTGCTAAAAAGATGACATAACGAGTGCAAGAAATTCGACGAAACGGAAATGAATCGACGTTTCGCCAAAACGTTGGCACTCATGTCGATACCTGTCAATATAAGCCAACGGTAGTACAATGGATCCCTGTTAAAAAATGAAAGAAAAATTCGACTTGACCTTTGCTCACAAGAGGACATAACGAGTACCAGAAATTCGGCGAAACAGAGATGAATCGACATTTCGCCCCAACAATGGCACCCATGTCGAGATCTGCAAATATAAGCCAACGATTACTATAATGGATACTAGTTCAAAATTAAAAGAAAATTTCGACATGACCTTTGCTATCAAGAGGACATAACGAGTGCTAGAAATTCGGCAAAACAGAAATGAATCGGCGTTTCACCAAAACATTGGCACTCATGTCGATACCTGTAAATATAAGCCAACGATACTACAATGGAGCCTAGTTAAAAAATGAAGAGAAATTCGACATGACCTTTGCTAATAAGAGGACATAATGAGTGCCAGAAAATTGGCGAAATGGAAATGAATCAACGTTTTGCCAAAACATTGGCACTCATGTGATAACATACAACTATAAGTCAACCACACTAGAAGGGTTCCTACGCGTAAACTTACCAAATATTTCTAAACTACTACTCCCTCCATTCCAAAATAGATGACTCAACTTTATACTAACTTTAGTACAAAGTTGAGTCATCTATTTTGGAACGGAGGGAGCAGTATATATTTACCTTAAACAAAGATATGACCATCATACAAAATAAGACTAAGAAACAATGGTATGTATTTCTAAACTACTAATATTTACACTAGGCACAAATCTCACAATGCATACCGAAGAGGTGGAATGCTTGGAGGGGGAGGGGCCGGACATGGCCGCACGGCTAGCCATGGTGGTGGAGCTCGGCGATGGCGGTGGCGACGGCGATGAGATGCCTCCTCGGGTGTTGGAGGAGGAGGCCATGCGCGCCCGCGCCAGCCCGAGGAGGGGCGCGGCAACGAGGAATAGCGGTGGCGACGAGGGGCACGCGCGGCGGCAAGGGGCGACACGATGATGAGGGGCGCACGCGGCAGCAAGGAGCGACTGCACCGACAGGCAGGGTACAAAGCCCGCCACACGTATGGCAACAAGTAGTGGCTGTCAGTAGTAGGAGGCCACCACTGCTAAACTGACCTCCTGGGACCCCCCAACCAAAGGTGCGGTGATTTAGCTGTGGCTGGGCGAGAGATTTGCCCGCCACAACTGATAGAAGGTGCAGTGGCGGGCGCCATATGTCGCTCACCGCTGCGGTGCTTTCACGGGATAAGATTTGGAATGGTTCACCTATGGTGGACAAGAATGCGTGCTGGCCACTGCTACTCATGTAGCTGTAGTGGGCTAATTTTGCTACCCACCACTGCTTGCTTTCAAAAATAGTTAGGGCGGCTGCCCTGCCGTGCCTGCCATGTATTGGGGCTCACCTATAAGCCTTTTCGCAATAGTGGTACTTGGGTTTGGAAATTTTCCATAGTTTGACAAGTATATGTGTTGGTAAGGATGACATTGCCATTGGGCAATCTAGTATTTCTCCATCAACATTCTTTCCTAAGTTGGAGACCGTGATACTTTACAAGATGCCTAAGCTAAGGGGATTGCATAGGCGGTGGCAGCACAAGTAGCAGTTGTATCATTTCCTCGGCTTAAGAAGCTAGATATCTCTGAATGCCCATGTTAGAGACACTACCGGAGGGACTCCTGTAGCAGCTTCCAGCCCTCAAGGAACTAAGAGCAACTCAACCGCGCCGACCCATTTCGTCCCCGCGCGTCTGTTTGGATTGGCGCGGACAGAAAAATCGACCCAACACACCGACCCAAATGGACGCATGTCCGCTTTTCGTTCTCCTGCCGACCCGTTCCCAGCCAAATTTTGAACCTGATTTACTTCGGCGCGGACACGAAGCGGATGTGCGCGACGCACGCCTACTCCTCCACCAGGCCCGCTAGTCGGTGGCACATTGGCCATCCTCTTCCACCCATATCGACAGCAAACCCTCGCCCGCCCTGCCCGTTGCTTCCGCCGTCCATTTTCCGATGCTTCTGCCAGCAGCCCGTGCCAACTCGCCTCCCCCAACGCCGCCACCTCCCATGTCGCCAGCACCACCACCTCGCCGCCGGGGCCCCGAAAGCTTCCCACCCCACACTCCGACGTCGCCGCGAGCAGGAAGCTGCCTCTCCCGCCTCGGCTAGCTCCTTCGTCCAACACCGCCCGATGTCCTGATGCCGTCACGCTCGTCGGACGCCGCCAGGCCAGCCACTTGGTCCAAGGGAGGCGCGCGTCTCTTCTCTTCGTCGGCCAGCTTCTTCGTCGATGCCCGCGCGTCTCTTCTCTTCGCCGGCCACCTTAATAGGCAGCGGTCGTTGTTCCGGGCTCGATCCTAGGGCACATTCTGGCTTTGAATCGCAACCGAGAGAGCGGTCATTTGCTTCTTTGGAAGGACTACTTTGACACAACCAACCCGCTATTCAAACATCAGAACTTCCGGCGGGATTTTCTTATTGCTAGGAATCTTGTCAATCATAATAGAGAGGGGGTGCTCGGATAGTATAACTATTTCGTGTGCAAAGAGGACGGCCTTGGAAAGATTGGCTTCTCACCTTATAAGAAATGCATTGCAGCCATCCGGATGCTTGCATACGGAGTGCCCGGTGATCTCATTCATGAGTACGTCCGTATGAGGGAGTCTACATGCCTAGAGTCCATGTATAGGTTCTGCTAGATTGTGATTGTTGTGTTTGGCCCTGAGTACTTGAGGGAGCCAACAATTCAAGATACAGCCCGCTTTGTTTGCGATGAATGCAAGCAGGGGCTTCCCAGGGATGCTTGGCGGCATAGACTGCATGCATTGGGAGTTGAAGAATTGCCCTTCTGCTTGGCAAGGGCATTATAAGGGCCATGTCAGGGCTTGCACTATTATACTTGAGGCCGTGGCCTCACAAGAGCTCTGGATTTGGCACTCTTTCTTCGGCATGGCCGGTTCGCACAATGATATCAACGTGCTTCAACGCTCGCCGGTGTTTTCAAGGCTTGCCGAAGGCAACAGCCCCCCGGTGAATGTTACCATCAACGGCCACAACTATGACAAAGGATACTACCTAGGTGACGGTATCTTTCCTCATTGGACCACTATTGTGAAGACAATCCCAAACATGTCGGGAACCCGAATCCTTTTCAAAAACAACGGAGCCGGCGTCGCCCCTCAAGCCGGCACGCGCTTGGCCGGGTCGCTTGACCCGGCCAGGCTCCTCGACCCGGCCGAACTCTCCGGCCCGGCCAGGCCCCTCGACTCGGCCTCGACAAACAGCACAAGACAGTCGGACTCGGCACGACCAAGACATCCCCAACAAGCTAGCTCCACCCTTGGCGTGTTCCTCAACCCAGCCACGGGTCAGCTCCCGTCCCATCCAGGTCGTATGATGGGACGAGTCTTCATCCACTGATGACCGAGGCAACAGTGCCCTGCCCATGCCTCTGGTCAGCCGGAGCATGGCAACAGTGCCCCTCACCTACGCGCTGGCCAGGGCCGGCGTGGCAACAGTGCCCCCGTCGTCACTGCTGACGACAGCAAGCGGTGACCTGACAGAGAGCCACTGTACCCGACTCGACTCGGCCACTCCCTGACAATCGACAAGATGGCGCACAGTCCCCCTAGGCACGCGGGGCCCGCACCTAGGGGAACCTGGCAAACCAAAAATCTTCAGCTTCGTAACGAAACAAAAATTGTTCCATATACTCTGTTGTATTTGGGATGGTTCAGATGAGAAAATATAGTCGCAATCTGTTATAGTCAGCCTCTTAATAAATCTACAAGGTATTATGTTCAGCTTCTCTTCAAGCTGTTCTACATCTTCTGTCAAACCACGGAGTATCAGTTTCAACTTAGAATCACCAAGGTTTGAGAAACGAAGGAACACGTCCTGCCAACCGACTGTAGGTTGTATGAAAATGACGCCTTTGCACTCGAGATTAGATTGCACGGATAGATTCATCGGATGATAAAGGGGAATGCTTTTTGAATACTGTAGGTTGTATCAAAATCATGCCTTTGCACTCGAGATTATATTGCACAGACAGATTCATCGGATGATAAATGGGAATGCTCTTTGACCACTGTACCAATAGATCTTCAAGTTGAGGGAGTATCTTGGGCATGCTTGCTAGCATTGGGCATTCAAAAATAGCTAGCTTCTTGAGCTGAGGGAATGATACAATGATGAAAATCATGTGGGATTTGTAAGATTTGGGCTAGGGATTGGAGATGGCACGAAGAGGATTTGGGGGAATTCTGGAGCGTTCCTCACCGATCCAGTCTCTCTGTTCTGAGTTATATTTTGTTTGTACACTTACATTTTAGACCCTACGGAGTCCTCTAATTACATTATTTATACACCAACACTCCCCCTCAAGATGGGGAGAATATGTCGTACATACCCATCTTGGTACAAAACATGGGAAAAGTTTTTTTCGGGAGTCCTTTTGTAAGTATATCTGCTACTTGACTGGCTGAAGTTACATATGGTAGGCAAATTATCCCTCTATCGAGCTTCTCCTTGATGAAATGATGATCAATCTCTATGTGCTTGGTTCGGTCATGCTGAACAGGGTTATTTGCAATATCAATGGCAGCTTTGTTATCAGAGTACAACATCAGAGGTTTGTACTTGTACAACCGCAGCTCTGCTAGGAGGATCTGCAACCATAATAACTCACATATGCCATGAGCCATAGATCTAAACTCAGCTTCTGCGGTAGACTGAGCCACCACACTTTGCTTTTTACTTCGCCATGAAACTAGGTTTCCACCAACAAATGCACAGTAACCAGATGTTGAGCGCCTATCATCTAGGGAACCAGCCCAATCAGCATCGGTATAACACTCAACTTGCAAGTCCCCTTGTTTGGTATATAAGAGGCCTTTTCCTGGGCACCCTTTAAGATACCGTAGGATCTTATTTACAGCCTCCATATGAGTTGATTTTGGGTCATGCATGTATTGGCTAACTACACTCACAGCAAAGGCAATATCTGGACGGGTGTGAGATAAATATATTAACTTTCCAACTAGTCTCTGGTAGCGCTCTCGATCCACTGGTGTCCCAACATCACTACATAACCGATGATTTTGCTCAATAGGTGTAGCAGCAGGTCGACAACCAAGCATACCAGTTTCCTTGAGCAGATCCAAGATATATTTTCGCTGTGAGAGAAAAATACCCTTCGACCCTCGTGAGACCTCTATACCAAGAAAATATCTTAATTGTCCCAAGTCCTTCACTTCAAACTCATGCGCAAGATGATACTTCAGCTCTGCAACTTCCTTGGAATCATCTCCAGTAATCACAATGTCATCGACATACACTATCAAGATTGCAACCTTGCCATTAATATGCTTGTAAAATAGTGTATGGTCAAACCAAACTCGTGGGGATTGCTTTAAGCCATATAAAGAACGATGTAGGTGTGTAGCCCTTTGCAACAAGGCGTGCTTTATATCTCTCCACCTTACCCTCAGGAGTGTGCTTAATAGTGAAGACCCATTTACATCCTACAGGTTGCTTGCCTGGTGGTAGATCCACGAGCTCCCAAGTCCCATTCTTCTCCAAGGCTTACATCTCATCAAGCATTGCTTCCTTCCATTTTGGGTCCTCTATAGCAGTTTTCCAATTAGATGGTGTGGACACAGAGTCTAAAGAGGCAATAAAGCTTTTGAAGGGTGGAGTGCAATATTCATAGGAAATGAAATTAGCTATATCATGTTTATAATCTTTGAGGTGTCCAGGAATGTTTCGATTTCTTGTAGGTTTCCTCATAGCAATAGGTAGATCATTTTCAGGAGCAAGGATAGATAATTGATTATCACTCTGCCTGATGGTGCTAATAGGAGCAACATGACTAGAGAGGTTATTGTTAGTACCTGGGTCCTCATGCATGTCAAGCTCACCATCTTGTGAAGGAAGTGAAGAGTCTCCTGATGCATCTTGCATGTCTCCATGATCAGAACCATTATTACACCCATCGCTATTTGTCTCCTCCCCCTGATTTCGGACATCATCTAAAGTGGGTAAACCATCTGAAGTGGAAACATGAATAGGGATTAATGGAGATCCTTTAGTACCACTCTCCCCTTCCTGCTGCACTTCAGATGGGGATAAGGCAATGCCAGTGTCATTGGTTGAGCCATAATATGATTCATGTTCACGGAATGTCACATCCATGCTCACAAAAAACCGGCGCTCCGAAGGACACCAACACCGGTAACCCTTTTGAGAAGGAGAATAACCCATGAAAAGAAAACACAGATCACGTGGATCTAATTTTCCAACAGAGTTCCTATAATCATGCACAAAGCAAACACACCCAAAGACCTTTGGAGGAACTCTCAAAATCATTAGATTTAAGAAGACACTCAGCAGGGGTCTTATGGCCAAGAACCCGAAGAGGCATACGGTTTATCAAGTATGTTGCAGTTTTTATTGCCCCCACCCAAAGACATTTAGGCATGTTCATGGTAAACATAAGTGAGCGTGCAACCTCAAGCAAATGTCTATTTTTACGCTCTGCAACACCATTTTGTTCTGGAGTGTTAACACATGTAGTTTGATGTTCAATGTCGTTTGAGGCAAGGAACTGTCCAAACTCCTGGTTAATATATTCCGTACCATTGTCTGACCGTAAGATTTTAATAGTTGCCCCATGTTGATTTTTAATAAGAGCACATAAATCCTTAAAAACCGAGCACACATCACTCTTATGCTTCAGGAGATAAAGCCAAGTGTAGCGACTAAAGCAATCAATAAAAGTTACAAACCATCGATGCCCAGAAATTGAACGAACCTCACAGGGTCCCCAAACATCTGAGTGAATCATTTCAAATGGTTTGCCACTTCTTAATCCTATACTAGGATATGAACCCCTTGTATGTTTAGCCAATTCACAAGCATCACATACAAGGATCTCCCTAGGACACAATTTGAAAAGAGAGGGGTAAATACGAAACAGTGCAGCAAAAGAGAGATGCCCAAGCCTGCGATGGTATAGTAGTAGTTCTTGACTAGGAGACAAGCATAACGCAAAAGCAACTTCATCACTTCCTTCATCAAGATAGTAGAGTCCATCATGCACGGTCCCAGTCCCCAATAGTCTCCCTGTCCCTAGCTCCTGAAAAGCACAACAAGTAGGATCAAACCAACCTCTACAATTGAGAGATTTAGTAATAGAGCTAACTGACAAGAGGTTGACCGGAAAATTAGGAACATGCAAGACAGGAGATAAGGACAATGTCTTGGTGCACCTAACAGATCCACGTCCTGTGATAGGTGCCATGGATCCATCAGCTACACGTACCTTGTCCTTACCTGAACAAGGTGTATAGGAAGTGAATATATTTGAAGCTCCTGTCATGTGGTTTGTAGCTCCTGTATCAATAATCCAAGATTTTGATTGTGTTGTAAAATTGTGGGCCTGGTGAGGTGTCATACCTTTGTGTGAAGTAGCATGGAAACTAGATTCAACTTTAGAGGAATCCTGGGAGGAAGACAAGTCTTCTGAGAGTCTAATTTTACCAAAGGACTTAGGAGCACGATGAGCTTGTATGGATAGGGCTGCACGTGCATCTGATTTTTCTTGACCATGCTCCTTGGGTTGAGCAAGACGAGTCTCCTTCTCAATCACACTGGAAATGATATCGTCAAGGCTTAGCCATTCAGTCTTGGAGAATATAAGCTGACGACGGAGATCAAACTCCTGATTTAGGCCATCGAGGAAGAGCTTGCCCACAAACGGTTCAAACCAGGTATGGTGAACAGCCATGTCATTCTTGTCAACAGGCTCAAAAGGGTGGTAATAATGCAACTCCCTGTACAATCTCTTCATCTCACCTGCATACTCAGTCACTGATTTCGAGCCTTGCTTCAAGTTAGTCAACTCATGCATGATGCGAGTAGCTTGCATCTTATTTGACTTTCCTGAAAATTGCTTCTCCAAAGCTTTCCACACTTCAAATATAGTAGTCATAGTCTCAACTTGTTCTCGAATAGGTGGTTCCATGCTTCCTAATAACTAGACCAACACTCTATCATTAATCTGTTTTGTGCTAGTGCCACTTTTCAGTTTCTCTTCATCAGCGCTAAGAAATTCTTCATAGCCATGAGAACTCAGAATTAACTGGGCATGACGCGCCCAGCTGATGTAATTGCTCAGTCCAGCCAACTTTACTGGATTAGGCTCAAGTGCATACTTGATTGCTTCAGGAACCACTTTGAGTTGTTTCTATTGCTGCTCAAATACTTTGCTTAAAATCTCATACAACTTATCCACACTAGAATCCCTTGATTTCTCCTTGGTTGGATCTGCCATGACTCACTACAACCCAACCAGGAGCTAGTCACACAGGACTTGATTTTGCAGCACTCCGCTAGCAACAGTACACTAGTACAAAATGTTGATGGCAAGTAGATGTACTTCTACGAGTTGCTCTCAAATGCACACAGGCACGAGCAGAGTATTTTAATCCGGACACCCAGCAATACGAGCTTTCCAGCGGCACTAATCACAATTGTCCAGAGGAAGGCGCACACACTATTTTCTTCTCACACATATGACCAAATGCAGTGACAAAGAAAAGTGAATTGTACTTGTATGCACGCCTGACCAAATCTCACGGGACTAGACCAGGAGAAGCACCAAATGCACGCACCACTATCAATCAGCTAGCCTTGCAATCAATCGGACACCTAGCAAGCTAGCTTACTGCTTGGACATGGGCGACGCAGCATCACCAAGTAATTTCCTGATGGACCAGCCCAAGCATACAACATCCAGCGCAGCCGCACCAGACGGTGGTCGGGGATGAGGCAGGCGACAGCAAGCGGTCGTGGCGCTCCTTCCGCAGCTTCGAGAGAACAGCGGCCGCCGGCGTACGACGGAGATGGGTGCGCAGCAACCAACACCCACAGCCAGAAATCACGGCGACACAGCGCCTCAACCAGCCGCCACCAAGATCAAAATCACATCAGATTAACCTGCCCTGATGCCATGATGAAAATCATGTGGGATTTGTAAGATTTGGGCTAGGGATTGGAGATGGCACGAAGAGGATTTGGGGGAATTCTGGAGCGTTCCTCACCGATCCAGTCTCTCTGTTCTGAGTTATATTTTGTTTGTACACTTTACATTTTAGACCCTATGGAGTCCTCTAATTACATTATTTATACACCAACATACAACAGCTACTTGTCCTGCCACCTCCTGGTGCCATCTCTGTAGCTTAGGCATGTAGTAAAGTAGCATGGTTTCTAGCTTAGGAAAGGAGGGTGGTGGAGAAATAGAGAATTCCCCCTTGTCTGTATCATCATTACGAACGCATATACTTGTCAAACTATCCATTCTATGCAAATCCAAGTATTGGAGAGAGGGCAGCTGCCAGAATGGTGGGAGATCCTTGCAGTTGTTGCATCTACTCAAACAAAGACCAATGAGATGTCCCAACAGTGTAGAGCTGTGCACCCATGATGTTAGCACCAGCATTAGATAAACATAAACCTTCAAGCCTTTTGTGAGGACGATGGGCCTCTAATATTCCTTCTGCCCTAGTATCTTCTTCATATCCAACATCTCTCTCAGGTCCAGACAGAGGTCGATACCAACCGAGTGATAATCGCTTCAAATTATGCTTGGCGGACATATTGCCTTGTTTAGCATTTTCTGCACTATGCACTTTTCTCAAGTCGGTCAAAGCAAGAGCACTGCCTAGATTCAAATCTTTCAGTTGATCAATTCCACGACCTACATCGTCACTATCAATGACAGAACTCGTCAATGTCTGTAGAGAATTCAGTTGACCAATACTTCGTGGCATGTACTTCAAACTAAAACACCGATCGAGGAAGATGTGCCGAAGACTGCTCATATATCTAATGCCTTCTGGTAAATTCTCAAGGTATGTACAACCAATGAGCTTCAATGTTTGCAAGCTATACAACATGGTAGTGGCTTCAGGCAATGCAGATATATCGGAATCAGAACAATCCAGATAACGAAGATGTTTCAAGTTTGTCATGTGTGTACTGATTGAGAATATCTTCAATGCTCGCAAGGACATGAATTTTGACAGGGCCATACTCAGAGACTTGCTCGTATCCCAAGGAGACTCCCCTCGGTCTAATATTGTGCGGGCTCGAGGAGCTAGAATTTTCTTCATGGCTGCAGTAGTATGTTACTGACATAATCAAATGATAGATGTCAAACCTTATGCTGTAATGAACTAGCATGGATTTCTTGATGTGATGAAGATCCTTCGAGAATGGAGCAATCATTTCCACTTACGGATTCAGCAAGATCATGCATGAGATCATGCATCTTGCAAGTAGTTGGTTGATGGATGAACCCATCTTGAAATCTGGAGAGCAGTTCCCTGTCAATCTCCACATCTTGGAGGAAACATCTCCAAACTAGCAAATCAAATATTTGTTGGCCTCTTGTTTCTGACGCAATAAAGTCATTTGCCATCCACAACTGGATTAACTTTTCTTTATCCAATGGACTATCCTTGGGGAAAATGGCACAGAGGGAAAACATATTTTTGCTTCTGATGACAAGTGATCATAGCTTAGTTGTAGTGCAGGTACGATCTTAGTTGTGAGGACATCATTCTTCCAGGCATCACTATCCAGAACAGAAAACCACTGACTGTGATGCTTCAAACAAAGTAAAGCTGCTATGGTCTTGATAGCAAGAGGCAATCCCTTACACTTGTGGACAATACTCTTAGCAATTGAAATCATTTCCTCTTGCTTTTCGACTCCCCTTCCGAATGTGTTTCGATGAAAAAGCTCCCATGACTTATCCTCATCTAGAAGTGATATCTGATGTGGAGGAAGTGTGCCCATTATAGAAGCAACTTGATTGCTGCGGCTTGTCACAATTATAGCACTGCCTGAGACGGCATGTGAGCATAGCAAAGATCTCATGTCATCCCACTTTTGTCTATCTTCATTCCAAACATCATCCAGCACTAGAAGGTACCTTTTCTTGCCCAAAACTCCATGAAGTTCCTTGCGCAGTGCCTCCATCTCGGTGAAATCAGACTTCTTCATCGTTGCTACTTGTATTATAGATCGGGTTATTTCTTCGAGTACGAACTTGTCCGAGACACAGACCCATATGACCAACTCAAAATGATGTGCCACTCTCAATGTGGGTTATAAACAAACTCGGGCGAGACCTAACTTTTAACCCCAGAGCTCAAGACCGAGTGCTCAAGTAGCAGCACCATCGGAATCACTCGCGTGTTGTCGTCGCCACTTTTCCGTGATCCAAAAGGTACATGGGACGTCCGACCGCCGTCACTACACAACCATCCTCTCTATGTCTCCATACTCCCTCCAACAGGTGAAAAGTGTGCATATAAAAAATATTGTATAAATTATGAAGTGAAGTAAAAAAGGCATTAGAAAGATGCAAGACATTATCTCTCTCCTCTTTAATTACCCAATCGCCAATGAGCTACTACCTCGGTCCCGGATTACTAGTCCCGGAGACCAAATTTGTAGGGCAGTGCTTAAAGCCCATAATATCACACTTTAGTTAAGCCCAGTGGTTGGCTATAGTTAGTGCATGTAGAAATAAAGAATACCATGTGTAGAACGTTAGTGGTTTTGATTAGAGCATGGTTAATAATACAACCGACTGCTGGCTATAACAGATTGCCATGTCATTTACAGCCAACATGAATGCGAGGACACGACTCCATATCCTATCTAAACACAATACAACTACAAGTCCAACTATAACCTACCTTGTACACTATATTCGACAAAACCCTAACAAACTCCACCTTGACGAATATTCTCCACCACCTTGAATTCGTCCATGTGTCAAACTTCCATGTACATTGGACTTGAGCCTATCCCATGAGCACCGCTGCTACCCCAAGACTTCATGTGACTCCACCTACAACTTGTAGACCCTCTTTTTCTTGACCACAGTCAACACTTGAGCAAAATTAAGTTCCTTGTTACTCTAGTCCGTGCTCCCAACTTCCAGAGTATCCGTCAACGCCATCACACACCGATCACTGACCTGCGTGAAAATGAACTCACATATTGGGTGTCACACATAAGAGTTACCTGAACTTAACATCACCGCTCCTTTCTTGACTGCCTGTCTGAAAATTGAAGGAATTTCACCATTGCTTGTAGTCATCCCAAGTCAAATTTACAGTTGTCTCACCACATGTATGACCACCAGAGCCCTGGCCCGTCTCCATGCCTCGTGCGTACCGCACGCCTCGCTGCTATTACCGCGTCGAGCCTCCACTGTCCCGGTCGAGTCTCAAGGGTCGCGAACCCACACCACTCAACCCCACTACAGAGTACCACCGACCATCACCGACCGATGATGAGTTTCACGCTTCCATCAGACCACTGGGCTCCAGTTCGAACTACGGGTCCCTCGCTTTTTCCCACTAAATAGGCTTCGATTCTCTGGATCCCTACACCGTAACCTCTCAATCCAGCTCCACCTTCAACATGACTCCATGGTAGATGATCAGTCCACCCTCGCGTCCCGTCGACTTCAAGCTCCGTGTGTACACCACCTTGAATCAACCCCACGCCATAGTCTTGTCGAAGTCACGCAAGCCCTCGGGGCCTATGCCACGTGTTTCAACGCCCCAGAAGTCGGTCACCATCAGCATCACGCTCCTACGTCGTCATCGCCGATCCCACCACCGTCTTCTGTACCAACCGACTCGCGTCGATCCGTTAGATTATCTAGTCCGACCAAGCCGAACTCGTTCGACTGCATGACACGCTCGAGGCTCTCAAATCGTCTTCCATGAATTTCCATCCATCACATGATAATTCCATCTTAGGTGAATTGACTTCCGGCAACGCCTTTAAGCATCCCTATTGTACCAACAAATCTTTCACCTTTGTCTGCCATAACCCAAGGTTTTCAGTTTCATGAACTTCTCCACCTCAAACCTGGAACCCGTTGACGTCCTGGTTCTTCCTACAGCTGACCCTGTGAAAAAATTATCTGAGCTTTCCACACGATGCCCCAAGTACACAAACAAAACCTGATGAGGTACACCCGTGTGTACTAATAGCAAAATCCAACCAATCTTGGTCTTCACGTGTAACCGCTCCAGGCACAACTCCAATACTAGCAATTGCCTTGTCAATGCCTCTATTGCTAATTCCCGATGGATGTATCAATGGATATTTCCTTTGCTCGATTTGATCTGCCTCTCGCCATGTCAACATGAGGTCCAAAACAAATCTCGCATCAGCCCCTCACGCACATGTTTCGGCCTAAACTCTGCCCAGCAGCCTGCTTCCGCTCGACCTTGGGCCGCACGCCACTTGGCCCATCTAGCTACTTTAACGCAACATGCAATACGCCATCGTGTCTGCGTACAGCTGCCCCCACGCGTTCCCGATCGATCGAAGAATCGTGTCTTCGGCAGATGCTGCTTTGCTGTTTCTTCTTGTGTTGGATGTGCTGTTGCAACTAATTACATTTCTTCCTGTGTAGACAATCTTCATTGTAGTATCATGCAGCCTTAGAACTGCAACGCACATTGACAATGAGAAGCACAGAGGTTGCCACATGAAAATCCTTACACTTTTCTCCAGAAAAGTACAGAAGTAGTAGTAGTTGTATTTCAGTAATCAAGCAGAAGAGGATATTTGAAGGAGCATATACATATATGTATAAAACACATAGAGAATATGGAGCAGTTTATCTGACAGGTTAACTAATGCATATTGCACTGACTTTGTGTGGCACAGAACTGAGCATCTCAGTCACTAGATTCTTTCATACAGTAACAGTGATTACTTGAAGACTGATCAAGTAGTATACATTGACAGAATTTCAGCCCATAAAGACAAAGCTATGGCCATAGTCTGCTATGAGAAGAGAAAAAAAACGAGTACTCCCTCCGTTCCGAATTACTTGTCGCCGGTATGGATGTATCTAGATGTATTTTAGTTCTAGATACATCCATTTCTGCGACGAGTAATTCGGAACGGAGGGAGTATAATCTATGAGTGGCTGGAAATTCAGTCCTAACCGTTGCAGCTTGCATAGCAGATCAACAATGTTAATAACACTTGTGGAGGAACTAAGGCAAGGTTTCCATGCCAACTGATACAAGCGCTTCCGAGTTTTGACATCCAATCTAGGTAGGTATGTTGCACTCAACAAATACATCAATCCTGGAACGCCACACATAAATAATCCCATGAGGCTGGCATCTCAATCAAAGATCAATGTGAGCTAATGTGAATTTCAATCTCACCGCCAAGTCTTGCCTCTCGAATTACTTTAGCCTTAACCAAATCATGGTAAGCGCCTCCTCTTGAGAAGGCTCCCTCTAAATGGGGGCAGCCCATGACCCATAGGTCCTCGAGGGCAGGGAGCTGCTGCAGGAGTCCCTCCGGTAGTGTCTCTACCCTTGGGCACCACACCATCTTCAACATCCTGAGTGTCGTGACTCCATACATTCCATCTGGAAATGCCACCAGCGCGTTACACCCACTCAGAGTGAGATGTGTCAAATTTTTCACATTCCCAAGAATTGTTGGCATGGACACCAGCTTGGGACAAGAACAGATGCGCAATATTTCAAGAGATGCAGGCAACTTTGGTACCTCCACCAAATTCTTGCAGTCCATAATGTCAAGATACCGGAGTTGAGGAAGCAAGACATTTTCGTCATCGGATATGGTTGATGGAAGTGAACCAGTTAAGTTGGAACAACTAATCAAGTTTAGATATCGAGGACGATTCAAGTTTCCAAGTTCTACCACTGGCCATTGTACTGTATTATTGTTGCCTCTAATCCAGATTGTTTCAACAAAACCAAAATGTTTCCATATATTCCTCTGTCTTTGAGATTGTTCTGCTAAGAAAAGAAATTTGCAATCTACTATATCCAAGTTCTTAATAAATCTGGAAGGTACTCTTTTCAGCTCCTCTTCAAAGCGCTCTACATTGTCCTTCAAACCTTTGAGATTCAGTGTCACATATGAGTCACCAAGCCCCGAGAAATGAAGGTCCTGAGGCTGCCAACCAACTATAGGTTCCACTGAAATGATGCCCTTGCACTCAAGATTAGATTGCACGGACAGATTAATCAAATGGTACACGGGAATGGCGCTTGCCCACTTTATCAGCAGATCTTCAAGCAGCGGGAGCATCTTGGGCATGCTTCGTAGCATTGGGCATTCAATAATTTCTAGCTTCTTGAGCTGAGGGAGTGATACAACCGCTGCTTGTCCAGGCACCTCTATGTGCCATCTCTCTAGCTTAGGCATGTTGGAAAGCTTCATATATTCCAATTTAGGAAAGAAGGGTGGTGGAGTAATACATGATTGCCCACTGTCTGTATCATCATCACCAACACATATACGTGTCAAATTATGAAAACCTTTCAAACTCAGGTACCTGAGGGAGGGACAGTTATATAATGGGGGGAGATCCTTGCAGTTCTTGCAGCTAATCAGATAAAGTTCACTAAGATGTTCCAACAGTGTAGAGTTGTGCATCCATGATGACAATTTAGCACCTCTATAATTAGATAACATTAAAGCTTCAATTCTTTTATGAGGACAAAGGGCCTCTAATATTCCTTCTGCACTGGCATCTACCTCATACCCATCTTGTGTGCTATAAGAAGGTCCATTTTCCCAATCAAGTGACAATCGATTCACATTATGCTTGGCAGACATATTGCTTTGTTTAGCATTTTCTGCACTATGCACTTTTCTCAACTTAGTCAAAGAAAGAGCACCACTAAGATTCAAATCTTTCAGTTGATCAATTCCACAACCTACATCACTATCACAGACATAATTTGTCAATGTCTGTAGAGAATTCAACTGACCAATACCTTGTGGCATGCGCTCCAAACGATGACACCCAAAGAGGAAGATGTGCCGAAGATTGATCATATATCTCATGCCTTCTGGTAATTTCTCAAGTTTTGTACATTGAGTGAGCTTCAGCGTTTGCAAGTTATACAACATTGTAGTGGCTTCAGGAAGTGAAGATATAGCTGAGCAAGAACAATCTAGATAGCGAAGATGCTTCAAGTTTGTCATTTGTGTTATGATTGAATATGTCTTCAATGCTCGCAGTGACATGAAGTTTGACTTGGCCACACTTAGAGGAGTCCCATACCGAGTCTCAAACCACCACTCACTTTGGACTAATATTGTGCGGGGCCGAGGAGCTAAAATTTCCTTCATGGTTGCAATGGTGTTATTACTGACATGATCAAGTGATAAATGTCGAACCCCATGCTGCAATGAACTGGAATATGTGGATCCTTGAAAAATTTCTTCACATGATGAAGACTCTTGTATACTGGAGCAATCATTTCCGATTACGGAGTCAGCGAGATCATGCATGAGATCATGCATCTTGCATGTGACTGGTCGGTGGATGAACTTGTCTCCAAATCCAGAGAGCAGATGCTCTGGAATGTCCACATCTAATTGAATAAAACATCTCCAAACTAGCACATCAAAGATTTGTTGGCCTCTTGTTTCTGATGCAATAAATTCATTTGCCATCCAGAGCTGGATTAACATATTTTTATCCATTGGGTTATCCTTGGGGAAAAGAGCACAGAAGGAGAAGCATATTTTTGCTTCGGATGACAAGTGATCATAACTCAGCTGTAGTGCAGGTACAATAGCAGTAGATGTGAGGATGTCGTCTTTCCAGACATCACTATCCAGAACAGAAAACCACTGATTGTGATGCTTTGAACGAAGTAAAGCTGCTATGGTCTTGATAGCAAGAGGCAACCCCTTACACTTGTGGGCAATGTTCTTTGCAACTGAAATCAATTCCTCTTGCTTTTCCGCTTTCCTTCCAAATGTGTTTCTGTGAAAAAGTTCCCATGACTGATCCTCATTTAGAAGTGATATGTGATGTGGAGGAAGCGTACCCATGATAGAGGCAACTTGATCGCTGCGGCTTGTCACAATTATAGCACTACCTGAGCCAGCATGTGAGTTTAGTAATGATCTCATAGCATCCCATTTATGTCCATCTTCATTCCAAACATCATCCAACACTAGGAGGTACCTTTTGTTGCCCAAAACTTCACGAAACTCCTTCTGCAGTGCCTCCATCTGAGTCAAATCACACTTTTTCATTGTGGCCACTTCTATTACAGATCGTACTATTTCTTCAATAACAAACTTGTCAGAGACACATGCCCATAAGACCAACTTAAAATGATGCTTCACCCTTTGATCATTGTGCACAAGTTGGGCAAGGGTAGTCTTACCAATTCCCCCCATACCAACTATGGGGAGCACCATGACATTATTATCGTTATTGTTCTGGTGGTCGAGCAATATCTTCACTACTTGTTCCTTCTCATCTTGTCTGCCCACAATCTCTGATTCATCGACTTGAGAGTGTGTCTGCGGAAGATCAACACTTGGTGCCTCGACATGTTGGAGGAAGTGAAAATTGTTCATCTCCACGACTAGTTCATCTATCATTTCCAGGGCATCCTTCATCTTCCTGCTCATGGAAAGACGAAAAATAACCGGGCTATTGGCGGTGAAGTAGCTCAGTACCTGGAATGAAACAAATAAAAAAGATATTAAAAGGATTCCATTTCCAAATCCAAACCTTAAATTGAATTTGAATAGCTTCAATTATAAATTAAAACATTATGTTGAAATTATGCAAGAACGTGTGCAGCAAATATTGAAGTATTTGAGGACACATGACAGACTGACTTATGTGAATCTTAGATCAAGTCCTGCTCTTGTGTTCTTATGTTTTGTTGCCTGTAAGGAGGTCCCAGCGAGCATAGGAATTTGTTTACAGTCTAACCAAACTTCACCTTACAAGTGAAAATATAGTGCATAGGAATTTGCAGGATTAAACTGCTCCCGGACGGGGCTGGACTTTGAACAAAGTCAGCCTGTAAATGTAAATCTATGTGATGCTTAGATCTAGTCCTGCTCTTGTGTTCTAATGTAAATGAACTCATCATTGATGTAAATGCTTAGATTAAATCCAGTAGCTCAGAAAGTTTACAGTCTAACGAAAAAGCTCATGATCCAGGTATGTAAAGGAACAAGTTGCTTTCACGGTAAAAATAACTATAGAAACAAAAAACTGAAAGACTTGTCAAGACCCCCATTGTCAATATAAAGAATCAAACATATCTTTACATGTCACACCCCTAATAAGGAAAAGAAAATTTCAGTGACATGGGATAGTAAGTAAGAAAATATCTTCACTAAACAAAAGATCGAGGAAACTTGTTCGGCTAAAAGAATGGAGTAATTGTCGCTTAGAGTTGAAGAACATCTTCCTAACGATAGACAGTGAGGTGTGGAAGCCTTCATGCTAATCTGATAAAGGCATAGATATGGTAGTGTGCAAAAAGATCGATCATATAATGCAAATTCTGAAATCTCATGGACTCATTTGTTTTCAACCATCCGCATCACATAATGAAGATAACCTCTTTCTTACATGCTGCTATATTTGTTTCAAACCTTTAAGCTTGGGGGAGTTGACGAGTGCAAATTATGTGACTATTTTGATATTATTTTTGTGCCTACTCGGTAGGCTTTGTGCAATTTTACCACATCCGCGCACTTCTTTTTGTCATGTTTTCTCAGGTAACACTTTTTGAATCAAATAATACTTTCTGGAAGAAATCCCATGAAAATGGTAGTGAAATACGCATTTAATGTGATAATCATCTATCATAAGTGGAGGGGGCAAGAGGACGAAAGGAGGAGGCGTTGCGCCACCCCTAGAGCAAAAGATGGCGTATCATACGACCGCGACCGCTTGTATGAGTGGTCATATGGAGTGCCATCGCCGTCACCTCATCCACTATTTTCACCCTGTGGAATCTGATCAGGGACCAGACACACACAGAAACAAGAAACTCGTCTAGAAGGAGGAACCTTAGCCTCCGGAGCAATCCAGAGGGAGGAATTGGCAAGGAGGAGGCTGCCGCCTCCCCCACAATCACAAGGGGGGCTTCAACATCATCACCACTGTCACTATCATCATCATCCACTTCCTACTCATTGTAATCTCATGAACCCTAGTGGGGACAACTTGTGTGTTACATGTGTGAATCATTCATGTTTGCCATCACTAGTGCTATGATGTTTGTTGCCTTTATGAGTGAGTAGTTCTCCTAGTTCTTCGGGATATGGATGAACCATAGCGTGTAGTAGATCGTTTGATACTAGGATCTAATATCCTCTTTGCATGTCTATGTTAATGATCTTCTTCATGTTGGGTGAAATCGATCATCCAGTGTATGCCAATTTTGGACAGAAGGTTATTGCTGCTGGCGGATCGGCTGGTTGTCGCGGTGGGTGGCGTGCCATGCCTCATCTCCCTTCGTCCCGGACCGTTGCAGCAGTGGGTAAAACAAAGACCACCTTAGGCTGTGTCCACGGGGACCTTTTTCCTATTAATCACGGTGTGGTAACCGGAGTGGGGCGTATGTGATACGGGGTTGCCGAGTTTATACACGTATCCCGGCTGTGTCCACAAATAGAAATATGCGAAGTGGCTTAGGAATCTGACATAGCATTGTGTCTAGATACCGCTATAGATGCATGCTAGAGGGGATTCCGGACTCCCTAGGAATGCTTTAATCATATTGGTTTCAAGACTCATTTGCTACCCTCTGTATTTACTTTCATTGCAATATTTACCTTTATGCTTTCTACACCGTTTCTATTATAATACTACTGCTTTAGATCACTCTCAACTTGCAGGCACAATATTTAAAAGACGCCGATAAGTGTCACACGTGTGGGCGTTAGGGGGGCTGCCCACACATTTTGTGTGGTGTATAAGAGGAACAGCCCACACACCCATGTGTGGGCAAAAAAAGTAATGCCCACACACTTCTTTTTTCCCCTCCCGATCCCTCTCACACGCGTGCGTGTGGACGAAATAGATAATGCCCACACGCCCCGTACGTCAGGCCTCGTACCTCGTGGTCCCGCACGCCCGCATGACAGTCACCGCGCGTTCCGCAGTTGCCATGGTCCAGACCCTCGTCCATGTTCGTTTAACTGCAGTTGCCATGTCGCTGAACTTCGGTTGCCATGTCGGACAACTACAGTTGCCATGGTTGCTCAACTGCAGTTGCCATGTATGGTCTGATCTACTGCAGTTTCCATGATTACAAAAGTTTAGGAGTTGCCACCCACTAAACACTAGGCAGTTACCATCTAGCACTACAAAAAGGCATGGCAAAAAAAACATGTTCGGGTAAAAGAGAGTTGCCATGTGCTCACAAGCACCCTAGGGCAGTTGCCATGTAAAAGAAGGAGTTGCCATCTGCTTACGTGTACGCTACGGCAGTTGCCATGTACCATGCAAAAACACATGGCAACTCGGGTAAAAAGAGTTGCCATCTGCTTACAAGCAAAGCTAGGGCAGTTGCCATGTACCTGCAGAAACACATGGCAACTGCCAGCTTTGGGTGTGGGCTAGGAGACGAGCGTGTGGGCGAAGTGATAAACGCCCACACACCAGCCTCCTCTGCGTGCATGAAACAAGTGTGTGGGCGAATTGCTAAACGCCCACACACCAGCCCTCCGTGTGGTGAAAAAAAGGACGTGTGGGCGACCGGATGAATGCCCACACACCAGCTTAGTCCTACGTGTCACACAAAAACTGCTAGAACGCGCCAAGATTCATGCAGAATTGGTTGGACGAGGATCCATGCGTGTGGGTGAGTTGCCAGACGCCCACACGTGTGGGCGTTAGACTTTTCGTATTTAAACCATCCAGTATGCAAAAAAATGATTCTTGTGCTCCCTGTGGCATCGATACTCTTACTTTGAAAAGACTACAACAAAACCTTGTGCACTTGTAGGCTATAACCTGGCAGAACTTGGCCTCTGGCTCCTCCCGCGGCATGTCTGTGTAGTGCACACCGGCGAGGAGGGTGGTGCCGCATCGTTCTCCATTGGGGCGTCGTCGGCCTCTGTCTGCTGGACGGCCTGCCAGTCGGCAGCAATGGTGGCCATCTCCTTCTGCTCTGAGGAGAGGGTGTTCCAAAGGGCTTTGCAGCACGATGAGTCCATGGCGGGCGTGGTTGCGGAGAGGAGAAATGGACCGGAGGAGGATGACTGCAACTATGGCCGGGGCTTGAGTTTATAGAGCGGGCGGGAAGGCAATGGGTTGCGGTAGTGAGGTTAATGGTGGGCGGCGGATAGACAGATGGGTGGCGCCGGAGTAGATTCGCCGGCAACCGTATATCATTCATGTAGGGGCGATGGACCGACACGGTGTCGTTTTGAATGCGGAGCAGTCACGGAAAGCGGCACTCTCTCGGCCGGCATGCCGCTTCAATGTTGGCATCAATGAGAGTTCGTGTTGTGTGGCGTGAATGCGGTACTGATGCTGACTGTTTCGAACGGGAAGCGCACGCGGGCGACAATGGTTTTTTTATGGGCCCGGTTAGTTAGGGGTGGGCCTGGCTGCTGTCCGGACGCCCGCAACACCGTCTAGTTTGTCTCTGATTTATGAAAAAAACATACATTCAAACTGGCAAGCGAATTGATACAGGCTCGTGTTGGATGGTACAACATTAAATGGTTATGGATAGTTTGAGGATGGGCGTTGAGATTACTTAAAACGGAGCTTTGTCTAAAAAAAACCTTAAAACGGAGTTGGCCAGAGTGGTGAGATAAACTAGGATGAGGACGAACCTTGCGTGCCCTGGAGCAGCGGTGTCGGCGGCGGATCTGGGCGGCACGGCGGCGCAGGGCCTCATAGCGAAAGTCGTCGAGGACGTCGTCTGCCTTGTAGACAGCCGTCTTGAGGTCCACCATCCAGCGGCGGACGGCCGGGCTGGTGCGGCTTTTGGCGTCGGCGTCCAGCAGGATATCCTGAACGGCGGCGAGGTGGCGCTCAAGCTTCCCGCGGGACTTTTCCAGCCCCCACGCCCGCATCAACTCGCGCACCAGCTCGTTGCCGGCCTTGGCGGCCATGCTGCCCAGCAGCGGCATCCGCA
>NW_024116775.1:0-7226 GCF_003073215.2 Triticum urartu
GCACCATCTTCGGCCGGCGCCGGGGCCGCGTGCACCTGGCTCTGCAGACCGACCCGCGCGCGCCGCCGGCGCTCATGGTGGAGCTGGCCGCGTACTCCACCGGCGCGCTCGTCAGGGAGATGTCCTCCGGCCTCGTCCGCATCGCCCTCGAGTGCGAGAAAACGCCTGCACACAACACAGGTAATACCATACGTACGTACCATGCTTTCTACGTACGCCTTGTATACATGCCGTTGCGATCGATCGACGTCGTACGTGTCTCCACGTGACGTGTACATGCATGCAGGCGGCGAGAGGCGGCGGACGGCGCTGGTGGAGGAGCCGACGTGGCGAGCGTACTGCAACGGGCGCAAGTGCGGGTACGCCGTGCGGAGGGAGTGCGGCGCGGAGGAGTGGCGGCTGCTCCGAGCCGTCGAGCCCGTCTCCGTCGGCGCTGGCGTCGTCCCGGACGGCGGCGCCGGCGAGGGGGACCTGATGTACATGAGGGCCAGGTTCGAGAGGGTGGTGGGATCCAGGGACTCTGAAGCGTTCTACATGATAAACCCCGACGGCAACGGTGGGCCCGAGCTCAGCATCTACCTCCTCAGAGTCTGACAATATCCTATGTTTTTCATTCCATGGGTTAACCCTAAAAAAAGTTATGCGTTTTTCTTTTTGCGGTAATAAGTTAAGCGTGTATGTTTGATTCTTGGTTATGTGAAACTGGCGGTCTGTTGATGCACTGACAATATTCTCACTGGCTTATTTTGGTTTATGCTCTTTAAGTTGTTGTGCACCGGTATGGTAAGCTAAATGCAACCTTCCTAATGTCCCCCTTCTAGACTTGTGTTCAGCATGTATGGTAACACCAACGCATTTAAGCAATGGTAATATACATAGTTAGGTTATAATTAACTAGTACTCGATCCATCCGTTCCTAAATATAAGTCTTTTAAGAGATTTCACGACTTGATGGAATGCATGGTGTTCCATCTCTAAAGAAAAGAAGATTTCACTATGGACTATATACAGAGCAAAATGAGTGAATTTATACTCTAAAGTACGTCTATCTACATCCGTATGTAGTTTGTATTAAAATCTCTAAAAAGACTTATATTTAGGAACAGAGGGAGTAGTACCGCCGTATAGAAATACTTGTCGCTTAAATTGATAAATATAAACATATTTTAATGCTAGATATATCCGTCTGAGTGACAAGTATCCCCAGAAGGAGAGAGTACATAGTACAATTTGCAGAAATTCATGGCGAATGCAGGGGCAGGGGTACGCATGCATTCTACGCATTTGCTTCAAGATTCGTGAGCTGGTTTATATGAATAGTCCTTAATTACTGCACTAGGTCCATGCATGATAGTTTTTGGTAGAGTTGCATATGCATCACCCGCACCATCTCCCATACTTTCAAACCGAAAGTTTGAATTAAGTTTCGTTCGCATATAGTTTCAACAAAAAAGTTGTGTGCATATTTGTGTTCATTGCAAATTATGCTACTGTTTTCCTAGCCCCCATGTTCAATCTACCCATTTAGTTTTTCTCCACACAAAGGAAAAAAAAATGATGTATCTTTAGCCGGATATCCATCTTCAGGTCTGTTTTAACCATCATATTGACGTTAACAAGATCCTTTAAACAAGATCAATATCAACCATGTATTTTTTCTAAGCTTGTATATTTAACACTCGGTTGAAATATATATGGAAAATTTTCTGACCACTCCTTTATTCATGGTGGTCTCATGGATTTTAGTGAGTTCCACTACGGCTTCATGACTATATGAGCACTTCTCGAAGAGTGGACGAACCAAAAGACAAAGTATCCATTGTGCCCTTTTCATGCAGTTTGTGATATTTCACACAAGACATGGTCTTGCACTCCGACAAGCTTGAGAGCAACATAACCACCCTTGCTATTGTCATGAGAGCACACATGTTGTGCGACAACGTTTCCAAATCACGAAAACGTAATTGAATAGCCACATATATTTATATTTCAAAAAAAAATTACTAACAAAAGTTTCCACAATCTACAAAATTTCTGCTATCAGGTTCGATACACACACTAAGCAACGAAAAATATATCTAAGCACAAGAGAACCTGAATTTTGTAGTACTCGCTATTAGATCTATCCTTCTGGTTTTCTCGTGTGTAAATCCAATTCGGTGCAAGACATTTTGGCAGTTCAATTTAAACTGTTAAAATGTCTCATATTTAAAAGCTGAGGTCGTATAATTTTACATGGCCATGGATATTACCTGCAACCTGACAAAATTATTTCATTTCCAAGGTTGTGTGCTTGTGTTGTCGCTACTTGGGGCTATACTAGCACTCAAAATGTGGTAGTGATGTGAGGTAGTTGTCCGCATAGAGTAGGGAACATATATATGTTAGCAAAACAAAGAAACTAGTTAGCGTGAGATATGCCATTTTGTTACAATTTTGAGAGGTTCTACACATAGTTTTTCACGCACTTGCAACTTGCAAGTATTGGAAATCTTTTAAAAGTAGTACAAAGGAGAAATAAAATCCAAAGGGGAGATGGGGAACTCTGGACTTTTTTTTTTGCTTTGCTCGTCTTTTAGTATACTACTCCTAGTCCGACTCACTCTTAACTAAAGCTAATCATTATTCCCTGCTCTTTATGCTGCAGGTAGCACTAAAATGTGATAACAAAGCTAGTTCGATAGGCACATCAATATGTTTCCTCTTTTTTGATTGGCATATCAAGATGGTGTTCATCCGCTTGATGATATCCTTGAGATGAAATAATCCATATGTGCTACCCTAGTTATGTAAACCATGCCACCTTTTGCTATTCAAGCCCCCTTCTTTAATTAAAAAAATCACCTAAAAAGATATGTATTGTAGAACTTATAAGAGTTTACTGCATCTCGATGCATGGATTTATATGACGGGTACAGATTCATACATAAAGTTGGAAAAATAAAACAAATTAGCCCTATAACTTATGTTTAATGTACATTTGAGTACACTTCCCTCACTCGCAGTTAACTCTCTGTTAGTTATGCCTACGAGGAACAAATTAATGCGCTCTTTATGTGTTGGTTCCACCTATTAGTGGGGAAGAGAAAGACATAGAAACACAAAATGGTGCAGCCGCGGGGACTCGAACTCGGGCCCTTGCCTCGCGAGTGGACCACCGGCTATTTCTTGCTTACGTTGAGATAGACTCTCAAAGCCACATAGCATCATACTGATATGATCCAATCCTCACAAAACAAATTGACAGAACGAGAACATATATCGGCATCAAAGCCAACACATTTTTTTTGTTTCCAATCAATTCACTTGACAAACGGTATAGAAAGACTTATAAGAGCATCTACATTTGGACTGGGCAAATACACCCCCCTAAACATCCGCGAACCCGTTCAGTGCCGGACAACCACACCCCTCATATCTAAACCCTCAAATGCATGAAAATCCTTGCACATCCATCGATCATATAGCACAAATTCACCACCAATTCAACAATGCAAAATAAAACACAATTCAACACATACCAAAAGAAAATACGACAATTCATAAATAGGTGATAGAAGAATAGAGCATTCGGCGCTTGCTTTCTGGGCGCTGGTCTCCTTTTCTTCGCCTCAAGCCACTTCTTGCCTGCCGGGTCCAAGAGGGTAGTGTCGGCCAACATGACCCTCAAATCCTCCGCGTCTTGAGCGAGCCGCAACCTCGATTTCTCGAGCTTAATTGATCCATAAGTCTTTGCCTTCTCAATCCCACATTTGACGTACGCCTCATGCTTCTCCAGGTCTATCTTCTCCTTCTGAAGTTGCAACTTCTTGTTCACCCTCTCCTGGTCTCAATCCGTCCTCTCTTTTTGTGCATCCAAGAAGAGTTTGTACCTCTCCTCCTTCTTTATCCTCCTTGCTGAAAAGATGTCGTCCATGTGGTGGATATTTTGCTCGCCGCGGCATCACGCGCGGCCCTGCCCTTCTCCCACTTGTTTTCCATCAATTGGATGTTCCTCTTTGGCATAGTGGCTTGTCCCACCTTGCTCATCTTTGTCATCCAGTCCAATGGCTTGTTGGGAGCTTTTGCCATGGTTTTTATTCAACTTCTTGTTATAGTTCTTGAGGTCATCGGCAAGTTTGCCACTTTGGTTTTCCATTCAATTCAACCAACAATGACACAAAGTGAATGGCTTCTTGATACATCTTCAACGTATCTATAATTTTTGATTGTTCCATGCTATTATATTATCTACTTTGCATGTTTTATATACATTAATATGCTATATTGTATCATTTTTGGGACTAACCTATTAACCTAGTGCCCAGTGCCAGTTGCTATTTTTTTCCTTGTTTGTCTTTTACAGAAAACCAATACCAAACGGAGTCCAAACCAAACAAAATTTTTTGACGATTTTTCTTGGACAACAAGATACCTAGGAAGCTTGGTGAGGAGGCCAGAAGACCCACGAGGAGGCAACAAGTCCTAGGGGCGCACCCCATGGGGGGCCTAGGCTTGTGGGCCCCTCACAGATCTCCTAACCCTAACTCCAGCTCCATAAGCACCCAAATATTCCCCTTACGTCAGACGGCACACCAAAAATACTTTTCTGCCGCCACAAGCTTTTGTTCTTGTGAGATCCCATCTTGGGGCCTTTTCTGCACTCTGCCGGAGGGGGATTCGATCACAGAGGGCCTCTACACCAACCTTGCTGCCCTTCCGATGATGTGTGAGTAGTTTACCACAGACCTAAGGGTCCATAGCTAGTAGCTAGATGGCTTCTTCTCTCTCTTTGATCTTCAATACAATGTTCTCCTCGATGTTCTTGGAGATCTATTTGATGTAATCTTGTTTTGCGGTGCATTTGTTGAGATCCGATGAATTGTTGATTTATGATCAGATTATCTATGAATATTATTTGAGTCTTTTCTGAACTCCTTTATGCATGATTAAGTTAGCTTTGTATTTCTCTCCGATCTATCGATTTGGTTTGGCCAATTAGATTGGTTTTTCTTGCAATGTGAGAGGTGCTTTGTGATGGGTTCAATCTTGCGGTGTCCTCACCCAGTGACAATAGAGGTAGCGAGGCACGTATTGTATTGTTGCCATTATGGATAAAAAGATTTTTTTACCATATTCATTGGATTTATGCCTCTACATCATGTCATCTTGCTTAAGGCATTATTCCGTTCTTATGAACTTAATACTCTAGATGCATGTTGGATAGCGGTCGATGTGTGCAGTAATAGTAGTAGAACCAGGAAGGAGTCGGTCTACTTGTCACGGACGTGATGACTATATTCATGATCATTGCCTTAGATATCGTCATAACTTTGCGCTTTTCTATGAATTGCTCAACAGTAATTTGTTTACCCACCGTATACTTTCTTTAAGAGAGAAGCCTCTAGTGAAACCTATGGCCCCAGGTCTATTTCTCATCATATATTTTAAAATCTATAAAACCAAAAATACCTTGCTTCAATTTTTTTGTTTACTTTATTTTTGCCTTTTACTTATCTTTCATATCTATCTTTATTCGATATCACTCTTGCTAGTGATCGTGAAGGGATTGACAACCCTTTTTCGCGTTGTGTGCAAGTGTTTGTTAGTTTGTGCAGGTGCATCTATTAGGGAGTTGCTTCTGCCTCCTACTGGATTGATACCTTGATTCTTAACTGAGAAAAATACTTATCTCTACTTTGTTGTATCATCCTGTCCTATTCAAGGAAAAATTCAACGCAAGCTCAAGAAGTAGCCAGAATAATTTCTGGCGCCATTGTCGGGGAGGTTCTATGTCAAGACTACCAAGTACCTATCATAAATTCCCATCTCTTGCACTTACATTGTTTGCTATTTGTCTCTCGTTTTCCTCTCCCCCATTTCTAAAAAGTTTTCAGAAAAACACAAAAATATTTTCCTTTTTATTCGCCTTCTTTTCGTTCGTCTTTTCGTTTGCTTTTCTGTTTGCTTGTGTGCTAGATTGCTTGCTTGGTCACTATGTCTCAAGAAAATACCAAGTTCTGTGATTTCTCCAAATCTAATAATAATGATTTTATTAGTACTCCGATTGCTCCCGCCACTAGTGCGGAATCTTATGAAACCAATGCCGCTTTATTGAATCTTGTTATGAAAGAACAATTTTCTGGTAGTCCTAACGAAGATGCTGCATCTCATTTAAACACTTTCGTTGAGTTGTGTGATATGAAAAATAAAAGGATGTGGATAATAATATTGTTAAATTGAAGCTATTTATGTTCTCACTACAAGATCGTGCTAAGACTTGATTTTCATCTTTTCCTAAAAATAGTATTGATTCATGGAATAAGTGTAAACATGCTTTTATTTCCAAGTATTTCCCTCCCGCTTAGATCACCTCCCTTAGGAAAGATATAATGAATTTTAAGAAACTTGATCATGAACATGTTGCACTGTAGCAACCAGACCTCAAACGGTCCAATCTCTGTGCTCCGGTGTCATCCCTGGATCAGTAATGCTGACACCACACAGTACTTGAAAGATTTATAGCAGAGTAGCAATCACACACTTATTACATTGAGTGTCTCAAAAGAGAACTTATTACAATAAATATGGCTTAAGGCCATCTAATAACGATAACAACGGAAGGCTTGGAAAATAAGTGAGTCCATCAACTCCAACGGCATCACTGAGTATAGAACCATGACCTAAAACTCCTTAATCGTCGTCTGAAAAGTCTGCAACATTAACGTTGCAGCCCGAAAACGGGTCAGCACATGGAATATGCTGGCAATGTAACACATAGAGAGTAATGGAATGAAACGGCTATTCTATATGCATATTTGGCTGGTGGAAAGCTCTATGGTTACAGTTTTGCGTAAAGCCAATTTTTCCCTACTACAAAGGAATAAATTTGTTTAACTATCATGGTGGTTGTTAAACATTGAGAATGGTTGACAGCATTCTCAATCCCAATTAAGTATCATCATTAAACAAACCCATCAAAATTAATTTTATAGTAACATGTTGAGATTCACATGATAATCCAGGTACTAGATACTCAAGTTGTCCATAACCGGGGACACGGCTAATCATGATTAGTTTATTACACTCTGTAGAGGTTTGCGCACTTTTCCCCACAAGACTCAATCGCCTCCGTTTGGTTTCGCGCACTACAAGGTGTTTGAGAAGACGGATGACCGAGACATAGTCTTTCAGAAGCGCTAGCACCTTACGAATGGGTAGACCGTACCAACCTACATCCCCTACAT
>NW_024116776.1:0-6132 GCF_003073215.2 Triticum urartu
CGCCCCCTCTCCCCCTAGTCCGAATTGGACAAGGAGGGAGGGGCGGCGGCCCCCCTTTCCTTCTCTCCTTCCACCTCTCGTACTTGGACAAGGAAAAGGGAGGGGAGTCCTACTCCCGGCGCGCCTCCTCTAGGGCCGGCATCTCCTTCCACCTCTCGTACTTGGACAAGGAAAAGGGAGGGGAGTCCTACTCCCGGCGCGCCTCCTCTAGGGCCGGCCGCACCCCCCCCCTTGGATCCTTTATATACGGAGGCAGGGGGCACCCTAGAACACACAAGTTGATCCTCGTGATCGTTCCTTAGCCGTGTGCGGTGCCCCCCTCCACCATATTCCACCTCAGTCATATCGTTGCAGTGCTTAGGCGAAGCCCTGCGTCGGTAGAACATCATCATCGTCACCACGCCGTTGTGCTGACGGAACTCATCCCCGAAGCTTTGCTGGATCGGAGCCCGGGGAGCGTCATCAAGCTGTACGTGTGCTAAGAACTCGGAGGTGCCGGAGTAACGGTGCTTGGATCGGTCGGATTGGGAAGACGTACGACTACTTCCTCTACGTTGCGTCAACGCTTCCGCGGTCGATCTACAAGGGTACGTAGATCCCACTCTCTCCTCTCGTTGTTATGCATCACCATGATCTTGCGTGTGCGTAGGAATTTTTTTGAAATTACTACGCTCCCCAACAGCACGTCCTCCTCCGTGATGGAGGAGGGCATCCATCAGCCTCGAAGGTCGGAACCGGACATTGTCGAAGATCCGAAGCGCCTGAAATCTGGAGCCTTGGGTGCTGGAACTCGAGGCAACGGGCGAACTCGTTTGAGATTGAAAAAAGGAGTAAGGCCTTGGTCTCTTTATAAGAGGTCGAATACCAAGGGCCCTCCCCGTAACCGTTTGGGACTCGCCTTTAATCGAGAAAGCACGCCAACGGGCACGATTGGGTTACCCACGCCCGTATTGATGAGAATCCCGGAATAAGGGGACACGATCTCTGCTTCGACAAGACGCGCCAAGGAAACCGCCTCGCTAAACGCGCTGAGGTGGGACAGTAAAAACGATTCGAATAAAGGCTTGGCCGTGGTGTGATGTCACGCCACGGAATACGTCAGCAGATTAGATCTGTGTAAATATTATTCTCTCTATGGCAATATGTGGAAACTTATTTTGCAGAGCCGGACACTATTCTTTGTGTTCAAAATCTTCTATGAAATACTTGGAGTAGGAACCCGCCTTGCAATGCCGAAGACAATCTGCGCGCCGGACTCGTCGTCATTGAAGGGACTACTGAGGGAGTCCTGGATTAGGGGGTGTCCGGGTAGCCGGACTATATCTTCAGCCGGACTCCTGGACTATGAAGATACAAGATTGAAGACTTCGTCCCGTGTCCGGATGGGACTTTCCTTGGCGTGGAAGGCAAGCTTGGCGATGCGGATATTTAGATCTCCTATCATTGTAACCGATTTTGTGTAACCCTAACCCTCTCCGGTGTCTATATAAACCGGAGGATTTTAGTCCATAGGACAACATACAACAATCATACCATAGGCTAGCTTCTAGGGTTTAGCCTCCTTGATCTCGTGGTAGATCTACTCGTGTACTACCCATATCATCAATATTAATCAAGCAGGACGTAGGGTTTTACCTCCATCAAGAGGGCCCGAACCTGGGTAAAACATTGTGTCCCTTGTCTCCTGTTACCATCCGCCTAGACGCACAGTTCGGGACCCCCTACCCGAGATCCGCCGGTTTTGACACCGACACCGTGTTTAATCGAACTTTGCCAAACGATTTTCTTTTTGAATAAATTATACGCATCTGGGGGCGGCCCTGGGGCCGGCGACTGGGGACCAACTCGCCCCCAGGCCCTTTTTTTACGCCGACTCGCCCCCAGGCGGCGATTTTAGGCGCCCCTAGGGGGCCAACGGCTGGAGATGCTCTCAGAATACATTCATCGATGTCTGCAGTGCCGTCGGTTGAGTTAGCTAACAAAATCAGTCAGGTTGCATGGAGCAGCTTATTTTGCAGAGAGCATCAGCAGGGTGGAACAACTTCGAAGGTTAGTCTACAAACAAGAGCACCCATGCAGTGCATTGGAAAAGACATGTCTATCTACCAGAAGGGTATCAAAGCCGCATGCAGCATCAGAACAAAAGAGCTGTCAGAGGGATCAGCCGATGGCAAAACATGACTATGGTTGCCGCTGTAGAAGTACTCCAGTAACCACTTCTGAGTTTCAATTCCGCACCTTGTAGGCCGGAAAAAAAAATCTGACAAACCACACATCACTGATTTTTTTTTTCTCTGCGTAAGCATACACAACCATTGCTCAGCTGAATGACTCGTAGCTAAAAGAAAACAATTCAACATACAATAAACAGGAGTACTACACATCCAGAAAGACTCATGATGAACGCAAAGCAGCAAATTCAATCGATCTAACCAATCAGCATGTTTGACTTAATTACATGCAGGTTTTGGCAGAATAATTAGAGTACAAGAAGAAAGGAAGCTAGCAAATGCCGCTATTACACACGTACCTTGGCAAGAGAGGAGCAACTTCGGAAACAAAAACTTGGATTGAAATCTCTGAAATGGTCCGATCTGCTTCTTCTGTTACACTACTACTTCACCCCGAAATTAGAGAAGAAATGGAGATTATACAAGAGTGCACAGTTCCGAAGCTGCAAGCACACTTTGGCAATATTTCTCTCAGTGATTGAGTAATGAACAATCCATTGTCTGTTGTCTTCACACTGTCTGCAGGGCTCTTTGCTTCATGTTGCTTTCTTGCCTCTTCACAGAATCAAGAAGCACAAGCAATATGCTGATTTGTTTTGCTTTTCCTAAATATATATGATTTCCAACCTTGCAGGTTTCCATGGTAGTTCGTGCACAGCAAGATATTGACATTACGAATTTCATCTTGCCACGGTGATTTTTCCTCCTTGCATTACAGGGCTCAGTTTTGACACTTACAGCCGCAAGGCACATCAGCACTGCATTACACAGGCTTCAGTATATGGCTGTTACTACACTAAGCGTCTAAACCGAAAGACAAGCCTATATGTTTTGGCCACTACATTTCTAGCACACTAAATGCCCTGTCCTGGCACCTGCCAAAATCATATTTTCATACATGAAGCTTATATGATATGTTCCTACCTGAAATAACAACAACGGGCCAAAGAATACACCTGGCACGATTTTTTTCTAATCAAAGCCTACAATTCTATTTCAATTTTTGATATTAAATTATTAATACAATTTCTCTGTGGTCAACAGATCCAAAAGCTCTGCTGAATCATTAGCTACAGTAAACATAAACAAAGAATTTGCTCAAAGGTAGTAATTTGCCAAAATACTGAATGCATATACTCAACTAGAGATTACATGTCCAGAACAACGTCCAGTGCTAGGTAAACAAGAACAAGGGTAACAATGTTCTTTAGAAATGACATTGTGCTTAATCTGTAGGTTTATCAGACATTGCTCTGACCTAAAAATCCAGCTAGCAGGAGTGTAAGCACCAGTAAATTGAGCAGCATTATTCAAGTACATTCAGAAGTACGCACATAAATAGTTCAGCCGAGAGAAGAGCCAATTCTCAGAGGAAGGACATGCTTGGTTTGAAGGTAAAACTACTGCTACTGCCCATATGCACCTACTGACTCTGAGAACAGAGGAACATAAGGTAGAAACACACATGCACCCGGCACTAAAAAAAAACCATCAAAAGGTTTCAATTCTATTTCATTTTTGGTATTAAGGTAGCTCTTTGCCAAAATACTGAATGAATAAAGACAACTAGATATCACACCAGTAAGGCAGTAACCAGACTGATTGAACCTTTTAGTACACTTGCAGGTTGACAATATGCACTAAGATTCAGGATAATCATAATAACTGATTGTTATGGACAAGAAGGCCGGTTACAGTATAATTTAGCCTCATGGAAGTAATACATGTCCAGAACAACTGCCAGTGCTAGGCAAACGAGAACTAGGGTAACAATGTTAGTTCGACAGGACGTTCTATTTAATCTGTAGGTTTACCAGGCATTGCCTGAACTCTGAACTGGAAATCAAGCAAGCAGGAGTGTAAGCACCAGAAAATTCACCGGCATGATTGAAGCAGATGCAGAAGCACACGGACAGATAGTTAAGCCGGCACAAGAGCCAATTCTCGGAGGAAGCGCAAGCATGGTTTGAAGGTTAAAAAAAAACTGCCCGTGTCAATCTGCTAATGACTCTGAGAACAGAGGAACATAGGGTAGAAATTGGTCTGCGTCATCTTTCTCAAGATTAACTATACGGTCAACTTTCTGATGCAGCATGTCGTACGATACCAAGGTATCATCTTCATATGAGATCAGGAAGATGGTATCGCAATCTGGATGAATCCCAACCACCCTATAACTATGCCCGGTCATAAGCTTATCGATGTTGGCAGTATGCTTCAAGACCAATTCTTTACTATTGCGATCCTTGAGGCACCAGATTTCTCTCTTAGAGAACAGGATTCCATTGTTATCATCGGCAGGAGGTATAGCATAGTGTAAGCACCCTTGAGACGATCCAATCATACCAAACATTCGAGGGTACGGCAAGGGGGTGGTTGTCCACACTTTCCCCTCCATGTCCACGCCCACCAGCACAAAATCGCCGCGGACGTGCAGCTTCCCATTCAGGTACAGCATACCGCCGACAGAGACACATTTACTACTCCCGAGGAAGAGGGTGACTTTCTCAACCGTCCCACTGTCCCTAAGACTCCAGGCTCCTGTCTGCGACGAGTAGATGTTCACACCTGTCATGTAAGTTTCCTGCAAGGTCTGCTCGAAACAAAGAACGTGGAAATGGGGCGATACCGCCGGATCGAAAGCCAAGCCTATGGTACGGCTACTTGTACTCGCCGGCGCCTGTGGCTTTGGGGGTAACTCCACCCACCTCCCGGTGGCGGGATTGCACACCACAAGACGGAAATCATCCCTGTTGGCGCAGCTGCGGTAGAGGAGGAGGCCATTGCAGGAGTCTACCTGGGTCATGTCCTTGTACTTGTTAGGCTGAAGGCAAGGGTCGAACGGGATGGCGCCGCCGGAGACGCTGGCAAAGTGGTGGCGGCGAGCGTTCCTGATGGTCCTGTAGAGGAAGCCGGCGAGGGTGTGGGGCAGCTTGTTGCGGTTGGCGGCGATGAGGTCGCGCCAGAGCACGGAGACGCACTTGAAGCGGTGGACGGATCTGGCGGGGAGACGGGAGAGGATCTCCAGGATGACAGGCTGGCCGCCGTCGCCCCCGGATGGTCGTCCAGCCTCGGCTTGGTGTTCCTCCTCTCGAAGGTCCCCTCCGTCTCCGCCTCCATGGGACACCGGCACAGGGTCAGGTCTGCAGATGGAGAGAGGAAATTATCGATCTGGATGGGAAAACCGAGGTGGTGGTCGGTGATGGGTACCTGGGCCTCTATCCTACCTTGTCTGATAATGTTTATCTTTCCTATTCTTTTATTCCTTCTACTTTTTCCTTTTTTCTTTCTTTCCCTTTTTTCTTCTTCCTTATTTTCAAATCGATGAAAACAATTCAATGTTGTGAACTTATTTTTAAAATTTGTGAACTTTTTTTATCAACTTGATTTTTCAAATTGATGGGTTTTTTTTTGAAAATCGATGAACTTTTTCATAATTTTTTTGATTTTTTTCATTTTTCAGTGAACTTTTTAATATCGATGACCTTTTCCCAAATTTGATGAATTTTTTTCTAATTTGATGAACTTTTTCCAAAATCTTTGAACTTTTTTTAAATCGATGATTTTTTTAAATCCATGAGCTTTTTTTCAAATCGATGAACTTTTTTTCAAAATCCATGAGCTTTTTTGAAAAATTGATGAACTTTTTTCCGAAATCAATGAACTTTTTGCAAAATTGATGAACTTTTTTCTAATTTGTGAACTTTTTTTAATGCATGAAATTTTTCTAATTCGTATTTTCTTTACTTTTGTTCGATTTGTTTCCAAAAAATCACGTTTTTTCCCTTGAAATGTATGTGCAAGAAATAGGAGAGCTATGTTTTAAACATTTCACGTTGTTATCAATCACTACGTCATAGTAGCACGAGTGCTTAGGCACTGCGGTCTTTAATTGAGCGGT
>NW_024116777.1:0-9899 GCF_003073215.2 Triticum urartu
TAGTCCATTATAGAAGATATCAAGTATTTCATTTTTCTTAAGAGGATGATCAGGCAAAGCATTAAGTAATTGGCAAAGCCTCCCCCAAGCTTGTGGGAGACTCTCTTCTTTAATTTGCATGAAATTAAATATTTCCTGTAAAGCAGCTTATTTCTTATGAGCAGGGAAATATTTTTCAGAGAAGTAAATAAATCATATCCTGGGGACTACGCACACAACCAGGAGCAAGAGTATTGTACCAAGCTTTAGCATCGCCCTTTAATGAGAATGGAAATATTTGAGAATATAGTAATAAGGAGTCTTCTCATCATGAGTAAAAAGGTTACCTATGTCATTCAACTTAGTAAGATGTGCCACAACAGTTTTAGTTTCATAACCATGGAAAGGATCATATTCAACCAAAGTAATTAACTTTGGGTCGACAGAGAATTCATAATCCTTATCATCAATAAAGATAGGTGAAGTAGCAAACTTAGGATCATATTTCATTCTAGCATTCAGAGATTTTTCTTTATATTTGCATAATAATTTCTCTAAATCATCTCTATCCTTACAAGCAAGAATATCTCTAGTTGTCTCCTCATTCATAACATAATCTTCCGGTACCTTAGGCAATTCATATCTAGGAAGGCTAGTTCTAGCAGGTGCTTCAGGAGTTTTAGTTTCAAGCTCATCATCAGATTCGACAACATCATGTTGTATTACTCTAGCAATTTGTTCATCAAGAAAATCACCAAGTGGCACATCATTATCATCAAGCAAGGTACTAGCATCATCATAAGTATCATTCATAGCAGAAGTAGCATCATCAATAACTTGCGACATATCAGGATTAATAGCATGTGGTGGTGTTGCAAGTTTACTTATAAGAGAAGGTGAATCTAAAGCAGAACTGGATGGCAGTTCCTTACCTCCCCTTGTCTTAGAGAGATAAATCTTATTCTTAGCATCCTTCAGATTCTTCATAGTGATAAATTGATAATAATCCCAAGTGACTCAACAAATATAGCTATTCTCCCCGGCAACGGCACCAGAAAAAGGTCTTGATAAACCACAAGTATAGGGGATCGCAACAATTTTTGAGGGTAGAGTATTCAACCCAAATTTATAGATTCGACGCAAGGGGAACCAAAGAATATTTGCAAGTATTAGCAGTTGAGTTGTCAATTCAACCACAACTCGATTAGATGATGAATCTCATCCAACTCCTCACCGACTAGCGAGCCTACGAAGGAATTACTCACTCCCGGTGGGGAGCATCATGGAATTGGCGATGGAAAAGGGTTGGTGATGATGAAGAACGAAGATCCCCCTCTCTGGAGCCCCAAACAGACTCCAGATCTGGCCTCCCGATGAAGAACAGGAGGTGAAGACGACTCCGTCTCGTGAACGCGATAATCCTTTCTCCCTGATTTTTTCTCCAAATAAGTGATTTTATTGTATCAAGGTTGAGGTCTGCGGGGCCAGCAGGTGGGGACAACCCACCTGGGCACGCCAGGAGGGGGGGCGCATCCTGGTGGGTTGTGCCCACCCAGGTGCCCCCCTCTGGTGGATCTTGGCTCCAGAAATTCTATTTATTGATATAAAAAAACCTCGCAAAGTTTCGTTCCATTCCGAGAACTTTTATTTCTGCACAAAAACAACACCATGGTAGTTCTGCTGAAAACTGCGTCAGTCCGGGGTTAGTTTCATTCAAATCATGCAAATTAGAGTCCAAAACAAGAGGAAAAGTGTTAGGAAAAGCAGATACGTTGGAGATGTATCACGAGGACACCGCCCATCCCGGGCGGGGGACGTGGATACGCCATTGTCGCGCCCGTCGGGGCCGGCATAAAGGGGGCGCTCTATAGCCATGCCTCCTTGTCATCTGGGAGTTGACTTCTTGCGACCGGCTGGCATGCGCCAGCCGGCTGGGCCGGGGAGCCAATGGGTGGCGAGCCAGATTGAGGGGCTTGGCCTGGCCTGATGTTTCAAAAAGGATCCGGGTGTCGTTGCCTGCCCGGCGGCCATCCCCCCGATAATAGTCCCCGAAGTTGTGAAGGCTCGTAGTAAAATGCCTAGTAGTAGCGTGAGGAGCGGCGCTACAGCTAACTTGTAGCAGTAGCGCGTTTTGACCCGCGCTACTACTATACCTACTTAGTAGTAGCATTGTCCAGAAGAGTGCTACTGCTAACAAGCTTAGCAGTAGCATTTCTGCATCCAGCGCTGCTGCTAAATAGTTGTAGCGCTTGTATACGGCGCTACTGCTTCCTACTAAAGAGCGCTACTGCTATATTTTTCACATTTTTATGCTATGTATTTGCGGTGTTTTTTTAACAGGTTTTATACAGTATTCTAATCATATCATAAACATGCAATATGCTCATCATATCATACACATAATAGTCTCATCATGTCATCCAACACAAATCATGTCATCTCATCATAATCATGATATAGAGAAACAAAGATATAGAAGAGAAGAGCGATCACTATGAGCAAGAGCGCAATAATGTAGTAGTTTTTGAGGCGTCGGTTCCGGTCCCTCTCTCGCGCTAGCGTCAACGTCAAGTAACTATCTTCCACTTCGGCTCTGCTATCAAACCCTCTGTGGCTGCCACCCGAAAACTGGTGCACCTGGGCCTGGCAATCAGGCCACTTGTCGTAGAACTTCTTCTCCATCGATGATCTATGTACCTACATCGTCACATGAGTCGATAATATGCAACATATATAGTTGGGCAACAAAAAGAAACAGAGTTAGCAAAAATAGAAGAAACATATCATAAGCATAAATATTAAAGTTCATCATACCCAAACTACCCTAACTAGAGTGATCTTCTCTAGTTGAGGAGGACGGTTTAATTACATCACAAAGTTTTGTCGTGCATAACTCAAAGTTTCGTCATGGAGAAAGTATGGACTAAACGAAAACATTGTCATATATTGTCAATCACTCCAACATGTCGTGCCATCCATCCAAATCAGGGAGGAAGTCCCCTAGCGAAGTGAAAGGCTTCAGGTCAAAACGCTGAGCGGCTACGCTTGTTCAGATGTCTTCCCGCGACATTTTCCCTTCTTCGTAAAACAACCCTGTTTTTTCGAGGACCTCCTTCATGATTATTTGGGAAAATTCATGTTGGATATGATAGAACTTAGCTCGGAGTCGATGATCCGGGACATTTCCTAGTTTCTTTTCCTGTTGCAGAATATTGACTTCGCCGGATCTAGGTGACATGCAAAGGTTCTGGTGATCCCGTCTGTACTCCAGCATGTCGTGGAGGACATAGAATCCATCGCTGAGAGTACCAAACGGTTGCTGGATGCAGCAGAAGTCGATCTTTTGTTCGAAGTAGGGCGCGCAGTTCCTTGTCTTCTTGAGCGTGATCTCTCCACCCTGTAGGCCGTAGCTTAAGAGAGCACTGTCGAGAACAGACATGATGTGGGTGTAATCCTTTTTCTTCATGTTCTTCGACGATTCCAAGTAAATATCATGGGAGAATCAGGGGTAAAGCATGATGAGGATGGCGCGCTCGTCGCTGCACAAAATAAGTACACCTCAAATTAGCCTCCGCACGTGCAAATGAATGATTGAAATCAAAGGAAGGATATCCGCAAATGACTTGCATGGGATGATACGGCAGGAGAATCGTCTCCTTGTCCTTGTTGCCGACCATGAAATCGGCGATGTAGTTACTCGCATATTCATGGTGCTTTGGGCAGACTGCCAAGAAGCCCTCGTGCATAAAGTACGGGTCAGTGACGCAAATATAAGGTATTTGCTCAATCCTGATGATGTAGTTTATGTACAAGGCAAAAAGGCGGATGAACGTAAAATCCAGCTTTGTCAAGTGAAACATGCCGAAGATGTAATCGAATCGAAGGAAGAACTTTTCCACGGGGAGTGTCTGGAAGTACAACCTTTGCTGTGGCATGTTAACCACGTAGAGCGGGTATCCTGGATTTTTCAAGGTGATAAGGCTTTTCTCTCTCCGCAGCACATCGTCATGAAGTCTCCTTAGATCACCGTCTATGACATCTACCGTTGCCTTAGGTAGGATCGGATCGCCAGGGATATGGTATTTCGCCGCATCTTTGATAGGTATACGGTCTTGAACCCACGGTTGCAGAGGCGGCTGGCTCATAGAAGCAGCGTTGCCGCCATTCTGGCCTTTCTTCGGTCTCTTCCTATGCTTCTTTGTTACCGGAAGTGAGCCTATCATACGTTCATCCGCTGGCAATTTAGGCATCAACTCATCATGCTCAAACCCTGAGTCATACTACCGAGCCATCAATCCTCCATCATCATAGGTGCTGGTATTGAGATACCGTAGAGGGTCATCATCCTCTTCGTCCATGACATCATGCATTGTTTCTTCGAAGGCGGCGACATCATCAGCCACCAATGGAGCCTCTTCCTCATGCCGTCCGCAATCACCTGGCGCGATAGGCGATGCTAATTGGGTAGTTGGGGCGTTGGTGTTCATACCTTGCTGAGGCTCCTTGATCGTGGGTGTGCTCCCGGCAGCCTCCAGACGAAGCAGACTCTTCGACCACAACAGGACCCAACTCGTGCAACCACCAAGCCATCATGGGGTCTCGTCGTCATATCTTCCTAGTGCTACGGGAGGAGCCAAATTCTCGTGGCTTGGTTTGACACTGTCCATCGTAACCTAGCGCCTGGGTGAATCGGCCGACTGTGGAACAATTCTTCCTTTGGCTTCAGTATTGTCGCCTTTCCCACGTCCACCTTCTGGCCACTGATGGTGTACAGTATGGTGCACGGGTTACGTCAGCCTGCAAAGACATGTCTGCGATGTGAGACATCCAAAAGGCAACGGAAACGGGAGATTATACATATATTGAAGAGGGCCAGTGCGACAGGTAGTTACCGTGAGGGCATCGAGCTCAGCCAAAGATGAAGCCTCGGCAAGCATGCCAGAGATGGAGGACGAGCTTCTATGAGTAGGTGCGGTTACGTGAGCATGTGTTGGTGTAACACTAAACAAGCTGCTCCCGAAGAAGTTGGAAAAGGGAAAGTTTGCTGCCTATTTATCCGGATTTTTCTTGGTCCAATTGATGATATCCGGAATCAAGGCACCATACGAAGCTGCCATTTCCTCTTTTGCAGCAGCTACCGCTGATTTGACTGACTCTTCTTTGGTCTCAGCTGCTTTCTTATCAACCGCAATCTCAACCTTCTTGTCGATGCTTTCTTCGTTTAAGCTCCTTCTTTGCTTTTTCTCCTCGGCGTTCTCACCGTAGTAGTTCTTCCATGTGGCGCCGTCTCCGACGTTGTGCACGCATCCATATGGCGGCCGAGTGTCCACCGGGAGTCCTTTCAATATGTTCAAGGCCCGGTTGAATGGGGTGTCCCACTTGGGCCTCGCCAATGCCTCAGACGGCCAGTCGCTATCGGCCGCAATCCTGCGCTGCTCTTTCTGCAAAATGACCTCAAAGAGTGCCCCAAAGTTTCTACCGGAGAGTAAAGACGAAAACGTGTGCCAACCCCTATGCATAGGTTCATGGGCGGAACCCGCAAGTTGATCACCAAAACATACATCAAGTGAATCAATAGAATAACCCATTGTCACCACGGTTATCCCATGCAATACATACATCAAGTGTTCTCAAATACTTAAAGACTCAATCCGATAAGATAACTTCAAAGGGAAAACTCAATCCATTACAAGAGAGTAGAGGGGGGGGGGAGAAAACATCATAAGATCCAACTGTAATAGCAAAGCTCGCGATACATCAAGATTGTATCACCTCAAGAACACGAGAGAGAGAGAGAGATCAAACACATAGCTACTGGTACATACCCTCAGCCCCGAGGGAGAACTACCCCCTCCTCGTCATGGAGAGCACCGGGATGATGAAGATGGCCACCGGAGAGGGATTTCCCCCTCCGGCAGGGTGCCGGAACGGGTCTAGATTGGTTTTCGGTGGCTACAGAGGCTTCTGGCGGCGGAACTCCCGATCTATTCTGCTCCCCGAAGTTTTTAGGGTATATGGGTATTCCTTTTCTCTAAAACTCAAAAACAAGGAAAAACAGAAACTGGCACTGGGCTCTAGGTTAATAGGTTAGTCCCAAAAATCGTATAAAATAGCATATAAATGCATATAAAACATCCAAGGTTGATAATATAGTAGCATGGAACAATAAAAAATTATAGATATGTTGGAGACATATCAGCATCCCCAAGCTTAATTCCTGCTCGTCCTCGAGTAGGTAAATGATAAAAACAGAATTTTTGATGTGGAATGCTACCTAACATATTTATCCATGTAGTTCTCTTTATTGTGGCAAGAATATTCAGATCCATAAGATTCAAGACAAATGTTTAATATTGACATAAAAATAATAATACTTCAAGCATACTAACCAAGTAATCATGTCTTCTCAAAATAACATGGCCAAAGAAAGCTATCCCTACAAAATCATATAGTCTGGCTATGCTCTATCTTCACCACACAAAATATTTAAATCATGCACAACCCCGATGACAAGCCAAGCAATTGTTTCATACTTTTGATGTTCTCAAACTTTTTCAATCTTCACGCAATACATGAGCGTGAGCCATGGACATAGCACTATAGGTGGAATAGAATGGTGGTTGTGGAGAAGACAAAAAGGAGAAGATAGTCTCACATCAACTAGGCATATCAACGGGCTATGGAGATGCCCATCAATAGATATCAATGTGAGTGAGTAGGGATTGCCATGCAACAGATGCACTAGAGCTGTAAATGTATGAAAGCTCAACAAAAGAAACTAGTGGGTGTGCATCCAACTCGCTTGCTCACGAAGACCTAGGGCATTTTGAGGAAGCCCATCATTGGAATATACAAGCCAAGTTCTATAATGAAAGATTCCCACTAGTATATGAAAGTGACAACATAGGAGACTCTCTATCATGAAGATCATGGTGCTACTTTGAAGCACAAGTGTGGTAAAAGGATAGTAGCATTGCCCCTTCTCTCTTTTTCTCTCTTTTTCTTATTTTATTTTTTTATTTGGGTTTTTCTATTTTTTATGGCCTCTTTTTTTATCTTTTTTTATTTTTTGTCCGGAGTCTCATCCCGACTTATGGGGGAATCATAGTCTCCATCATCCTTTCCTCACTGTGACAATGCTCTAATAATGATGATCATCACACTTTTATTTACTTACAACTCAAGAATTACAACTCGATACTTAGAACAAAATATGGCTTTATATGAATGCCTCTGGCGGTGTACTGGGATGTGCAATGACTCAAGAGTGACATGTATGGAATAATTATGAACGGTGGCTTTGCCACAAATATGATGTCAACTACATGATCATGCAAAGCAATATGACAATGATGAAGCGTGTCATAATAACGGAATGGTGGAAAGTTGCATGGCAATATATCTAGGAATGGCTAAGGAAATGCCATAATAGGTAGGTATGGTGGTTGTTTTGAGGAAGATATATGGTGGGTTTATGGTACCGGCGAAAGTTGCGCGGTACTAGAGAGGCTAGCAATGGTGGAAGGGTGAGAGTGCGTATAATCCATGGACTCAACATTAGTCATAAAGAACTCACATACTTATTGCAAAAAGCTATTAGTTATCGAAACAAAGTACTACGCGCATGCTCCTAGGGGATAGATTGGTAGGAAAAGACCATCGCTCGTCCCCGACCGCCACTCATAAGGAAGACAATCAATAAATAAATCATGCTCCGACTTCGTCACATAACGGTTCACCATACGTGCATGCTACGGGAATCACAAACTTCAACACAAGTATTTCTCAAATTCACAACTAATCAACTAGCATGAATCTAATATCACCATCTTCATATCTCAAAACAATCATCAAGTATCAAACTTCTCATAGTATTCAATGCACTTTATATGAAAGTTTTTATTATATCCTTGTTGGATGCCCATCATATTAGGACTAAATTCATAACAAAAGCAAACTACCATGCTGTTCTAAAAGACTCTCAAAATAATATAAGTGAAGCATGAGAGTTTATCTATTTCTATATAATAAAACCACCACCGTGCTCTAGAAAGATATAAGTGAAGCACTAGAGCAAATGACAAACTACTACAAAAGATATAAGTGAAGATCAATGAGTAATCAAATAATTATGTAACTATGTGAAGACTCTCTAACATTTAATAATTTCAGATCTTGGTATTTTATTCAAGAAGCAAGCAAAACTAAATAAAATAAAATGACGCTCCAAGCAAAACACATATCATGTGGTAAATAAAAATATAGCTCCAAGTAAAGTTACCGATGAACAAAGGCGAAAGAGGGGATGCCTTCCAGGGCATCCCCAAGCTTAGGCTCTTGGTTCTACTTGAATATTTCCTTGGGGTGCCTGGGGCATCCCCAAGATTAGGCTCTTTCCACTCCTTATTCCATAATCCATCGAATCTTTACCCAAAACTTGAAAACTTCACAACACAAAACTTAACAGAAAATTCATAAGCTCCGTTAGCAAAAGAAAACAAAACACCACTTCAAGGTACTGTAATGAACTCATTCTTTATTTATATTGGTGTTAAACCTACTGTATTCCAACTTCTCTATGGTTTATAAACTCTTTTACTAGCCATAGATTCATTAAAATAAGCAAACAACACACGAAAAACAGAATCTGTCAAAAACAGAACAGTCTGTAGTAATCTGTAACTAACGCAAACTTCTGGAAGCCCAAAAATTATAAAATAAACTGTTGGACGTGAGGAATTTATCTATTAATCATCTGAAAATATAATTAACTAAATAGGACTCTACATTAAAAAATGGCAGCAAATCTCGTGAGCGCTAAAGTTTCTGTTTTTTACAGCAAGATCAACAAGACTTTCCCCAAGTCTTCCCAACTGTTCTACTTGGCCCAAACACTAATTAAAACATAAAAACTCAATCATAACAGAGGCTAGATAAATCATTTATTATTAAACAGGAGAAAAAAGAAAGGAACAAAAATAAAATTGGGTTGCCTCCCAACAAGCACTAACGTTTAACGCCCCTAGCTAGGCATGATGATTTCAACGATGCTCACACAAAGGATAGGAATTGAAACATAAAGAGAGCATCATGAAGAATATGACTAGCACATTTAAGTCTAACCCTCTTCCTATGCATAAGGATTTTGTGAGCGAACAACTTATGGGAACAATAACCAACTAGCATAAGAAGGCAAAACAAGCGTAACTTCAAAATTTCAAGCACATAGAGAGGAAACTTGATATTATTGCAATTCCTACAAGCATATATTACTCCCTCATAATAATTTTCAGTAGCATCATGAATGAATTCAACAATATAACCAGCACCTGAAGCATTCTTTTCATGATCCACAAGCATAGAAAATTTACTACTCTCCACATAAGCAAATCTATTATCATCAATAGTAGTGGGAGCAAACTCCTCGAAATAACTATCATGTGAGGCATAATCCAATTGAAAATTAAAATCATGATGACAAGTTTCATGGATATCATTATTCTTTATAGCATACAAGTCATCACAATAATCATCATAGATAGCAACTTTGTTCTCATAATCAATTGGAACCTCTTCCGAAATAGTGGATTCATCACCAAATAAAGTCATAACCTCTCCAAATCCACTTTCATCAATATAATCATCATAAATAGGAGGCATGCTTTCATCATAATAAATTTGCTCATCAAAACTTGGGGGAAAAAATATCATCTTCATCAAACATAGCTTCCCCAAGCTTGTGGCCTTGCATATCATTAGCATCATGGATATTCAAGGAATTCATACTAACGACATTGCAATCATGCTCATCATTCAAATATTTAATGCCAAACATTCTAATGCATTCTTCTTCTAGCACTTGAGCACAATTATCGGAATCCTTATTTTCATGATAGATATTAAAAAGATGAAGCATATGA
>NW_024116778.1:0-14247 GCF_003073215.2 Triticum urartu
TGCCACGACCAGCCTCCACCCTCCGCTCCCTTCGTCGCGCTGGCGATGGCCCGGCCTACCTGCCATTCCCCGCCCCCGAGCCCTGCCATATCCTGTTGTCGTCCCATCGGAGCCGGAATCCATCCCACTTCCTTTTTGTTCCGCATAACAATAGGGAGTCTCTGTATGTAGCGACGACAGCGACCCCCTTCCTACAACCTTTGAAAGCAGACCTCGCGTAAGATGCCCTTACTTCATTAACGAGCTAGACGAGGCTCCATGGCCTTCGTGTCCTAGCTGCTACCCTCCGGACAGGTTTCTCTCTTTTCCTGTTTCCTTCTCCCCCTCTGTATGTGTGTGCATGAGTGCGTCTGTATTCTTCCGATTAGTCAAGTACTGATGGTTAGATTAATTGGCATGTTATGCAGGACGAGTATTTTGCAGGAAGCCCCATTAGTAGGTTTATTATATATTATTGTTTGGCTTTGGCATCTGTATATGTTTATTCCCAATTAGGAATCAGCTACTGTACCGCAGTAGCATGTCTCCCATTCTGAATCTCAAATTTATTTTAGAAATCCTATATTAATCATTTAATTTATGACATAATTGGAGAATCCTCAAACAGAACTTGTTGATTTGATGGTTGCAAACCTTGATGTTTCCATTTTTCAAATGCCATGTAATGTTTCTCATAGGCTAGACATATACATGTTGGCTTAAATCTGCATTTGTGCTTGGCTGTCTATCTAAATCCTATTTCTTCCTTTATTTTTGTTTGCTTGATGATGCATTTCTCTCAGAGCTTAGTTATACTGTTGTTAGCTGAATTAAATCATAGAATGATCTTCTTTCCATGTCATGTAAAAATAGCAACCTTCTCGTCTTTATGTTATGATTTTAGAATGTTATAGGTATACTGTTGTTAACTGAATTTAATTGTGGACTGATCTGATTTCCATGCCATGAGCATGTATTGATTTATTCTCCCACGGGATGTATCTGCTCCATGCTCCAGTTTGGTCACATTTAGTAAGAAATCCAGTTATTTGAATTTGAATAGATTGTCCATATGCAGAGGTTAAGGATTATATTTTTTATTTTGATCTCAGCCCCATATTTACTTTTTAGGGCATAGCTGTCCTACAAGCTAAATACTCGTTTCGAGCTGAGATTATGTGTCACCACCTTCCCCTCTCCATAAACGATTGCCAGTGACACCTGCATCAACAACTGCTTGGTTCTCTCCTGTAAGTATTCCTCCATCATCCTCTTACTTCTCTTCCTTTTCGTTGCCCGAAAATCTAGGTTTTTCAGATTTCCATCTCTCCCAGGCTCCCCTTCTCCTGATTCTTTTGTTTGGTTATGTTAGATGATTGTAAAATTAACAAAAGTTTCTTGTAAAAAATACTGTTGTTTAGGCACCATACCACTGCATGCTAAGATTATTGTTGTGTACTTACTTCAATACTTCCCACTCCTTTTTCTACAAAATGTGTAAATGTAGTTAGATTTAGGGAAACATGAGATTTTGTTTGAAAAACCTTCGGATATCTTTGTCGTTTGGGTATCAAAGTTCAGTATTATTGCTGCTCCGAAATAGTCATATTCATATGAGAAGTGTTCAACTACTTGTACACGCTAGTCTTTTTTATGAAGAATCGAGGAAAAAGGCCATCGAGCCGCCTTGAGGTTGGGTGCAGTGGCAACATCGATAAAATCATAATCTGATAGGTGTCATATATATCCAGTTTTCCATACAAGGTCAGTTGCACTGCATCGCCTTCAGTTTCCCAAACTAAGCTTCGATCTACTTAACTACTAGCTACTAGACAATAACACATGTTTACCCTCCTTGTTTTCAGTCAACATAGTAATTTGTCATAATAAAATTAGTTGTGTATGTAGCAAACTTACCACGCTTTCAAGTGAAATTAATTTAGTCAACTTACTAAATTTGAACCGGTATCAAAAATTGTGCCTACAAGCTCAAGTATTGGGGCTTATTCTTTCCTTCATGATATAATGTCTAGTAGCCTCCAGCTCAGACCATATTTATTAGTTACTTGTTCAATCCATTCTATATCAAATATATAGAGCATGGTCCAGGAAATATCCTTGCAAATCAGTTCAAGTGTCATACTCTTGTTTTGTGTGGCAATCGCATGTATACATAGTCCATTATAAGATATTGGAAGAATGACTTTGTTGTAGTGAGAAGAATGTACTACAACAAAGTCATTCTTCTACTATCGTATAATGGACTGTGTATATGTGTGATTGCCACACAAAACCAGAGTATGACAAATATCTAAAAACTTCTTGTTTCTTCTCACTACAACAAAGTCATTATTCTACTATCGTACAATGGACTATGTATACGGGCGATTGCCACACAAAACAAGAGTATGCCACTTAAACTGATTTGCAAGAATTTTTTTAGATATCTTCCCACTGATTTGTACAAATGAGTCTTTTTCGCATGTTTTATCTGGGGTTAAGGATAGCTAGCAAGGCTCTACCTACTTGTGTGCTTTTCTCGCATGCTTTTGCTGGACTATGTATCATCATTCTGGTCACACCAACAAAATGGTTGGGTATTGCTCGGTTTGCATGATAAGAGATATGTTTGTGCATGGTTTTCTTTGTAAAATGCTCTCTCTGGTTGCCATATCTCTCGATCTGGAAAATGTTGTGGTAGAAGATGAAACAGTAGTGCGAAAAGAAACAGTAGTGTCTTTTTATAGTGATCATGATATCTCTATTCTTTCACCAGGAGAAGACGCCCAGAAATATGTTTGAGGAGGCAGACCGTGAGACACACAAAGATATTTGGAAAATCTTCATTGTACAAAGATTGGAAAATACATGACCACAACTACATGATGCCAATCCCCTCCTCGGTCACATAAAAAGAGTTCCATATAAATTATTATCCATAAAATAGCCAGACATACCTAAAAAATAGGAACACATCATCAGCTACTCACTCCGTAAAATTACGGTAACATCATTTGATTTCTTTACTTCCACTTTTATGCGCCATATAGGTTGCACACATGCATGATGTAAAATTACTGGCATGCATGAGGTAATATTATGGTGCTCTCCTTTGCTTTACGGAAGAGAAAAGTTCCTTTTCCAAGCTGTAACTTTACCCCACATGCTTTTGTTTCTTACATTTTGAGTTCTGTCCGTGAGAGATAGGCTGGGGTGAGGAATAAGCATTCCTCGCCCAGGGTGACGAATATATATATAGGGATTGACTATTCGTCACCTTGGGTGAGGAATAGTTATTCTTCACCCCCTATATTTTACCACCAATGCACTGTAATTTTACGTTCCGTAAGTTTTGTCTTATTTCTGACGTAATAAGAGACCGTAAGAAAATATATAATCGCCGTAAAAAATATTTTATGTTATGTAAAATTACAAACGTAAAAATATAGTGTAAAATATACATAAACTCCAAATTTTCTTGTCTTATGACTTATATTTTCATTTTCTTATACCAAATTTTACGTAGTAAATCAATAAGAATGTAACTATTTTAATTTCAAATATAATTTAATTATGAAGTGATCGTAAAATTACCTCGGGTGAAGAATAACTTCATATAAAGCTGAAAGTATCTCTCCTCGATTGCATGTATCTCTCATTGTAGAGAAAGAAAAGGAAACTATCTCTCTCCTGATTGTGTGTATCTTTTCCTTTCCTAGCCTAAATGATTTACTTGCCGCTAATCTAAAAATTAGAGAAGGGTAATTTTGTCCTAACTAGTGCATAATTATGTGCCTTGGTCACCGTGCTGGAAATAATACACCTTAGATAAAGGAATGGAGGGAGTAGGTCATAAGACAAGAAAATTTAGAGTTTATGTATATTTTACACTATATTTTTACGTTTGTAATTTTACGTAACATAAAATATTTCTTACGGTGATTATATATTTTCTTACGGTCTCTTTTTACGTCAGAAATAAGACAAAATTTACGAAACTTAAAATTACAGTGCATTGGTAGTAAAATAGAGGGGGGTGAAGAATAACTATTCCCCACCCAGGGTGACGAATAGTCAATCCCTATATATTAAAAGGACGGATTGTTTCTCCACTTTTTTGATCCATCACATATTTTTCGTATGTTTTATGTTTTTCCGTCCGTCGCCGTTTTTTACGTTAAAAAGTATAAAAAAACTGCTTCCCCACGGAGTCAAACCCCTGCCTGCTAATGTTGAGCATGAATGTAACAACAAGTCGACCTAGCGACATCGTTGTTTGGAAACATAGAGGAATATTACCATTTATACGCTCCTCTCCGGTGTGCCCTATTGTGCCGGCCCATTAGTGGGGCGGGACTCCCCTTTTTCTTATTTCGTTTTTATTCATTTTTTCTATTTTTCCTTATTTAAAATGATTTGGGATTTCAGAAAGTTCCAAATTTCAAAAGAAAGTGTGAATATTAAAAGATGTTTTAGAAACCGTGCGCCCTATTAGGCTGGCCCATGAGCGGGGAGGGGCGCCACTGTTTTCTTATTTCGTTTTTTCTTTTTTTCTTCTTTATATAATTTGGGATTTCAGAAAAGTTCCAAATTAAAAAATGTGAATTTTGAAAAATGTTCCAGAAGTAGTAAAATGTTTATGAATTTAACAAAAATTCTGTGAATTCAAAACATGTTCATGGATTTTTAAAAAAATGTTCACAAAATAAAAAATGATCATGAATTTCAAAAAAGTTCATCGATTCAAAAAAGGTTCGCTGATTAAAAATCTTCATGCATTAGAAAATAATGTTCATCAATTAAAATGTTTATTAATTTCAAAAAATGTTCACCAATCCCAAAAATGCGTGCCTATTAAAAAATGCAAGTTATAAAAAAATGTGCATCCATTCAAAAATTAATCATCGTGCTCTGTAAGAAAATTTCCAATTACTCACAACAATATTCGTCGAGATGCCGTCAACCTCCTAGATTTTGTTGATGGTTTGATTGTTGTTGTTGGCTGCAAGCAACATGATCCGTGCCATCCATGGTCATGAACCAGATGTTGCAAAGTCCGTCATTGCCTCGATGGGGTCATTGAAATTTTGCCCCGATATAAAATTCCTGTCACTTTGTTACCCTAATCCATTTTTTATATATACTAATTATTATACTAATATTAAAGGAAGGAAGGATTCTTCCGTCCAATTATAGTTTCGGCCGTCATCTATCTACCAATATACCACACACCCTTTTATGTTTCTCTGACGCGTGGGCTGAGCTAGGCTGCTCCACACTTTTTCTTTCTTCGATTCAATTGTGGAGCAGCGAAAAATAATACGTTTCTATTTCTCCCCTATGTCGGCCAAGATGGGCCTATTCCGAAACATTTTTTTTCTTTCTTCTCATTTGACGTACCTAGCAAAAATAATACACTTCATTGTCTTGTCGTACCTAGTAAAATCTTGTTCATTTCGCAAGTTTTACATCTGAAGACTGAGCTTAGACAGCGCCCCCTGAGTCCTGGCTTGCATAGTGGGCCAAAGGACCTTCCCATTGCTGCATGGACCAGCTCCGGTGGAAGCACTTCTGATTTTAGTCAACAAACAGGCTCACCCAATATAGTGCTTTGGGAAAGACATGGCCATCTACCGGAAGGGTGTCGAAGATGCGTGCAGCATCAAAACAAAGGAGCTGCCAGAGGGATCATCCAATGGCAAATCGTGGCTATGGTTTTTTCCTGTAAAAGTACTCCACTAATCACTTCTGAATTTTACTTGAGCATCTTACCTAAAAGAACCAAATGGAAAACCACACATCACTGATTTTTTCTCTCTGTAAGAATCATCGAATGCGACTAGAACAACATAACTAACCATGTGATCAGGGACTCCATGCAAAAATATTAAATCAGTTTAGGACCGTACTGGCACATATGACACTAGCAGAGAGAGATGGTATAGATATTACTGTATGTACTCTTGTATTAATTCATTTAGAGTGAAGTGATTACAATACTATCAAAAGGCCACCACCATATTTCTTTTCCCAGCATTCCCCAGATAGATCAAGCCATGTAACGAGCTATATGTGTACAGTTGTGTTTGTTAGGCTAATGTCATCTCACAGTCAGTTATATCGAATATACATATAAATGCACGGTTTGAAAATATTGGCATATATGACCATGAATTGCTGAACTGAATAACTCCTAGATAAAAGAAAACCATTCGACATACAACGAACAGTAGTACTACTACACATTCAGTAAGATGAGTGATTAATGCACAACAGCAGATTGAATCGAATGAGCTAATAATCCACTGCCAACATGTGGAAACAATGTTATGTTTGTGCTCGGTCACTGTTATCCACTAGTACTAATTAATTACATGTGTAATTAGAGTATGAGGCTCCCAAGCTGCAAGCGCGCTTTGGCAAATTTCCTCCTCCCTAAGTAAGGACTGAACAATCCACTGCCTTGCTGTCTTCACAGTGTATGCAGGGCCCTTTGCTTCATTCTGCTTTTTTGCCTTTCTACCAAATCATGAAGCACCGGCACTCCGGCAGTATGCTGATTTGTTTGCTATTACTAAATAAGATTCTCAAACTTGCAGGTTTCCATGGTAGTTAAAGCACAGCAAGAAATTGACATTAGGATTTCCATTTTCGATAGAATTTTGGAGTCTGATGATGTACACGGTGATTTTTCTTCCTTGCCGGGTACAGTTTCGATGCATACAGCCACATGGCAGATTCTGCTGCATTACCCAGGCTGGAGTATATGGCTGTTAAGTTAAGAGTGCACAACGCTAAGCGTCTAAGCCAGACAGACAGGCCTATATGTTATGGCCACTACCTTCTAGCACAACAAATGCTCTGTCCTGGCACCTGTCAAAAATCCTATTTTCATAGTTGAAGCACAAACTTATATGTTAAGTACTACCTTGGTTTATCACCTGAGAAGGGACCAAATGCGCATACACCCAGCACGAAATTTTTGCATCAAAGCTTGCAATTTTATTTCATATTTGCACATTACAATGTGATTTATCTGTGGTTAACAGATCCAAAGATGTACTGAATCCATTATCTACAGAAATCATAAATAAAAATAACTAGCTCAAAGGTAGCATTTGCAAAAATAAACTAGACATAGCACGAGTAAGGCAATAACCAGTCTGATTGAAGACTGTAGTACACTAGCAGGTTGACAATATGCACTAGGATTTAGGATAATCATAATAACTGATTTTCATGGACAAGGAGGCCGATTACAGTATAATTTAGCCCCTGGAGCTAATACATACATGTCCAGAACAACAGCCAGTGCTAGGCAAACAAGAACAGGGGTAACAACGTTCTTTGGAAATGACATTATACTTAAGCTGTGGGGTTTACCAGGCATTGCTCTGAACAGAAAACCAAGCCAGCAGGAGTGTAAGCAGTAGCAAATTGAGCAGCATGATTGAAGAAGATTCTGAAGTACACAGACAAATTGTTCAGCCGGAAGAAGAGACGGTTCTTGGGAGGAAGCACATGCTTGGTTTGAAGGTAAAGCTACTGCCCATCTGCGTCTGCTAATGACTCTGAGAACAGAGGAACATAAGGCAGAAACCGTTGTGCGTTCTCTTTCTCAAGATTAAGGATACGAACAACTTTCTGATGCCGCATATTGTATGATACCAATGTATCAAGTTCATATGAAACCAGGAAAATGGTATCGCAATCTGGATGAATCCCAACCACCTCATGCTTCTGCCCGGTCATGCTCATAAGCTTATCGATGCTGGCAGTATGCTTCAGGACCAATTCTTTACTATTGCGATCCTTGAGGCACCAGAGTGCTATCTCAGAAACCAGGACTTTGTTGTCATCATCGACAGAAGCTATAGCATAGTGTAAGCACCCATGTGGTGATCCAATTGTACCAAATCATCGATGGTACGACACATATAAATAAAGAATTTTCTCAAAGGTAGTCCTTTGCCAAAATACAGAATGCATAATTTATCTGTGGCATCTATCGAATCATTAGCCACAGCAAACAAAATAAAGAATTTGCGCAAAGGTATTGCTTTGCCAAAATACAGAATGCACAAAGTCAACTAGAGATCGCACGAGTAACCAGTCTGATTGAACCCTTTAGTACACTAGAAGGTTGACAATATGACTTAAGATTTAGGATAATCAAATAACTGATTGTTATGGACAAGAAAGCTGATTACAAAATAATTTAGCCTCATGGAAGTAATACATGTCCAGAACAACTGTGAGTGCTAGGCAAACAAGAACAAGGGTAACAATGTTATTTCAAAATGACAATATACTTAATCTGTAGGTTTACCAGCCATTGTTCTGAACTGGAAATCAAGCAAGCCGGAGTGTAAGCACCAGCATGATTGAAGCAGATTCAGACGTACACAAACAAGTAATTCGGCCGACAGAATAGCCAATTCCAGAAGGAAGCACAAGCGTGGTTCAAAGGTAAAGTTAGTGCCCATCAGCACCTGCTAATGACTCTGAGAACAGAGGAACATAAGGTAGAAATTTGTGTATACTGTGTTTCTTAAGATTAAGGATACAACCAACTTTCTGATGCCGCATATCATATGATACCAAGGTATCACCTCCAAGCTGAACCAGGAAAATGGTGTCGCAATCTGGATGAATCTCAGCCACCTGGTACACCAGCCCCGTCATGCTCATAAGCTTATCGAGGCTGGCAGTGTGCTTCAGGACCAATTCTTTACTGTCATGATCTTTGAGGCACCAGAGCGCTATCTCAGAAACCAGGATTTTATTGTTATCATCGACAGAAGCTATAGCATAGTGTAGGCACCCCTGCGACACCCCAATCGTACCAAAGCTTCAACCATACGGCACGCGGATAGTTTTCCACACTTTCCCCTCCATGTCCACACCGACCAGCACATACTCGCCGTTGATGTGCTTCAGGTTGCCTATAACGTATAGCATACCACCGACATAGACACATTTACTACACAGGATAACTTTTTCGACCATCCCACTATCCCTGCGACTCCAAGCTCCTGCCCTCGACGAGTAGATGTTCACTCCCTTGATGTAAGCTCCTGGAAAGTTGTACTCGAAACAAAGAACGTGGAAATGAGACGAGACCACTGGATCGAAAGCCAGGCCTGTGGTATGGTTACGGCTGTTGGCTGGCTCCTGTGGTTGAGGTGGATGGGGCAGCTCCACCCACCTCCCGGTGGCGGGATTGCACACCACAAAATGGCAAGCGTCCTCTATCCAAGGGGTCGCCTTGTTCTTCTTGTAGCGGCGGTAGAGAAGGAGGCCATTGCAGGCGTCCACCTGGGTTATGCCCTCGTCCTTGTTAGGGCGCAGGTAATGGAGTGCAGGGTCGAACGGGGCCACGGCACCGTAGACGCTGGCGAAGTGGTGGTGGATCCGACGATTGTTGCTGACGGCCATGTAGAGGAAGCCGGCGAGGGCCTGGGGCAGCTTCCTGCGGTTGGTGGGGTCGGTGATGAGGTCGCGCCAGGGCACGGAGACGCACTTGAATTGGTGGAGGGATCTGGCGGGGAGGCGGGAGAGGATCTCCAGGATGAGGTCGTCGGTGAGCAGGCTGGCCGCCATCGCCCCGGGATGGTCGTCTAGCCTCGGCTTGGTGTTCCTCTCGAAGGTCCCCTCCTTCTCCTCCATGGGAGGGCGTAGGCAGGCGACACCGGGATCACGACGACTGCAGATGGAGAGAGGAAATTATGGATCTGGCTAGGAAAAATCGACCCGGGTGGTGATCGGTGATGGGTACCTGGGTTTAGGGCGACGTCGGCAACGGTTGATGGGGACGCCGGCGGCGGCGCTTGGCTTCTCAGAGGATGAGACCTCAAAATTTCAGAGTCTAGATTAGGCCGAGACCACGGGACGTCACGCAGTTTTCGTCCGAGCACTACTCAAATACTAGTAGAACTTTGTTTTTTCTTCTTTTTAAAGTGTGTTTCGTTTTCCAAGACATTAAACAGATTTATTATTATATTATTATATATCCTAAAAAAGACATAAAACGATGTTGAGAATCAGCAACCACTCTGCAGCAAGTTGGACTAGGAGAATGCCCATGCACTGCTGCGGGCAAAAGCCGGATGACCGTGCATTGCTATGAAACAATAGAAATATACACATTTATCAAATTGTTATTTTAATTCAGAAATACGTGTTAAGCACCGTGGCATCTGGTTTCATCAAACAGCGACAAATTCGAACTCTCTTCGGCTTTTTTCTTTCTCGACGGTTTCGGTGTCTCCTAAACCAGAAAATCGCTCGCCACCAAAGAACTTATAGCATCCATTATTAAACAGTATCAATATCACTCAACTTCACACGTGCATGCGTGTGTCAGTATTACAAGGTACACAAAACCCGTCAATTCCTTGTAATGTGCCTATTAATTTCAGCAATCATAATAACACAAAATGAGAGATCCAACTTCCGAGAGTGTTCTTTATCAATAGCATGATCATTCCATTCTTCGTAGCAACAATCAGCCCGAATAACACACTGCAAATTGTTTAAGTTCATGTCAAGTATTAGGCCCAAATTGTTAACTGCGGCCATTGGTAATTTGTTTATTTTGGACAGCGAACTGCGGCCATTGGTAAGTATATAGTGCGACAGGTTTTTAGTGCACCCGACATCGGTTTGTACTTAAAAACATCTCAAACAAAATGAGAAAAGGTCCACAGACAGGCATAAAATGAACCGATTGTCACAAAAATTAAGTACCTTTTGAGACCCAACTCGAAAAACAAAAATAGTGCCGACAATGGTAATGGACCAAATTTAAACCCAACTAATGTTGTGTAATATCGAATTCATCTTTTTTCTTGAACCATGTTATGAATTTAACTTCAATTTTGTGACACCGGTGTTCCATCTTGCAAATATGGCCCGTCTCATCTAAGTTGTATATTTTTTAGATTATTTTCAAAAAAATTAAGAATGTCAGCCATATTTATTGCTCCAGATGTTTTCTCACAAAACATAAGGATGCCAACAAAAGGACCATGTGCACAAGATACTCACCCTTTGGCTGGTCCCCCTCTCTAGCATTTTATTCCTTGTTGGACTTAATCACACTACTTGATGTTCTGTGTCGGATCTTGTCGGTCACCCATGCTCCATCTCTGTTCTAAAAGAAGCAGCTAAAGCTTTTGCTAAGTACCTGGCCCACTCCTCCAACTACCATCTAAATTCAAAAGCTCTTCCACCCTAAAAATTAATAAAGTTAATTAGAAACACAGAAGAACCAATAAACCATCAAATGCAACCTTCAATAAAAAGTTGATTGTGTAAAGATTGCACTCAACACGCAGTTGAAACCAAGATTAATAATACAAATACAAAGAGAACAAAGATAAGCAGGAATAGGATGTTGATGGCCTGCTCAGCTTGGTCCCAGTATATAGGCAATAATTTATAGTCCAATTAGACCCATTGACAAATGTATTATTTTATTCTCTTGCTCTTTACAATCAGATAGCCATATTTATCTTTAAAATCATACTGAGAAATAGCATGCTGCCTTTTTTCAAGCTTATTCGACCATTTTTATATAGCATCCTAGAACCAAAAAAAAGGGAGCACATTCGATTATTTTTATACTGTAGCATCCTAAAAGTTCTCATGTCTTCCACATTATCTTTTGTTCAATCATCATATAGCTCTCAGTCTACATCCTCCCAACCTAATGCAGAATGAACAAAATCAGATATCTGTACATCTGTACACAGCTTAGCATATACTAGTAGACAGAGTACCGTTTCAAATATGGTCTCTAAGAGAAAGGTTAATGTTCCCAACCAGAATTATGAGCATCTTCCAGCAACATACAAGCCACGGGAGTGTAATTGGATATCGTAAGTGTCAAATCTAGAGCTGAGCATAGCATCTCTAGATGGACTAATAAAACCAAATAATTTTCAATATACTGCTGGTCCTACTATAGTGGCTGATAGTGAATTTGGTAGACGCCCATAAATGACAGTTTAGCAGTGTCTCCGACTCTATACATGTTGAGTCCCATGTTTACAGCATTAGATATCTCCTTTTTTTTGCGAGAAGATATCTCCTTGGATACAATGAAATTTATGCTTCACAGGTGGATCTGCACAAAATAAATGAAGAACACTTAAGTTTCTTATCCTTGTAAGAAGAGGTAATTCTAATGAGAACTTGCTAAGGGCATTCAATCAATTCAGTTCATGAAAACTTGTTTCCATCAGAGCTTATTATGCTAACTGAACCATGTTGACCTTCCCCAATCAGCATACGCGTTCGCATTCTCTACTCACGTAACAGAGATATGTCTGATTCTCCCATTCATTGTAATTCTTTATCCATGTTAGAAATTGATGGCCAGGGATCAAATGAGAAACGAATAGAACCTTGAAGAACAAATCAAATATACCTTCCTCATTCTCATATAATTAAAACCAAGGGAGAAAAGGAGACACCGAGGGTTCCTGTAGGATAATTATATTCATCTGACAGGCTCTGCATCCAGCACAGCCCCAAAATTGATCGACATAACCAGCCACAAAACGCACCTGCCCTGCTGCCCAGAAAGGAGGAACGCAAGAGAGCAGAATGTAGATTATAACTCCAGCACTCCATATGCCATCATCGACTCCATATATCTCCTTCAGCACCTCCGAAGCCACACATAATAGGCACTCTAAAGAATATCCCTGAACTTTTCACCTGCATTTCCATTATTATCGCATTTAATCTTAAGCACAACATGAGCTTAGTTGCCAGAATTTAATTAAGGTAGCACTACATATACAATAGTAAATTGTAGAGACAACATGAACTAAGGGGAATAGTTGAGGTTTCTTCCCTTATCCCTTCTCAGATAGTATGTTCAGTCAACCAATTAATTACTCACGAGGTTTGAAGAAAACAAAGAGGCTGAAATCAGTGGGCTTGAGAAAACACATACGTGTACAGTTATCCAACAAATTGACCGAAACATGAAGCACAATACATCGTCAATGATTTTCTCCTTGCTTCATCTTAACCAACACGCAGCGCAATACATCGTCAATGGTACGAGATTTCACAAAGGAAGAATGCTACTTACTAAGTTTAAGGTGTTTGGGCCCAACATTGATTGAAACAGTTTCTGAGAAACTGGACCTACACCGAGATTGAACAATATACAGAGTATTCCCTGGAGTAAACGCTGGCTCTAAAAATTGTCTAAATGAAGCCGACGCGTCAGAGCCCCGAGATAAACAGATCCAATAAAAAAAATTCCATACATTAACAACTATAGATCTAGCTGGGTGCGCAAATAGATTTTAAAGAAACTCACAGGAACAATCTTGAAGAGTGTAAGTAGATATTCAGTCAAATTAAAAGGCGAGGTCAAAGCAGGGAACAGTTGATCCGAAAGACTTATAAGTTTTGGTGTTTGCTAAACTTTAGTTATGATTCGGAAGATACATACATTATTTTTTAGTTCGCTTTAAGAAATGAGTAACTATATGTCATATATACTTGGACTGAGGGTATTGTTCAAACATAGGCTTTGTGGTTTTTACTATGCAACTACAACCATCATCACTTGCATTTAATGTGCTATTCTTGACAACAGACTGATATGGTTAGTTTGTAAAGTTCTTCAATAAATTAGGAAGATATTGTAAAAAAATTGCACATGTTTGACTGTCTCATGCTATTAACGGAACCTGTGGATGTTGTTCTCAACTTGGTGTATTTATAAATTGTTCTTCGAGACAAATCTGTGTGGAGTTTCACTCGATCTGTTGAAACTTCCTATGTTTGCATCTCTATTTACACTTCGATAGCGGTGCGGAGCTGAAGTAGATGTCAACGGAGGAAATGATGTGAGACTTTTCAAACACAAAATTCATAATCCAAAAATAAAAAATGCAACCCGGTGCAACGCATGAGCACTTTCAATAGTGGAATATAATCATAAAAATCAAGGACCAATGTAGGCAAAATTCCTAAGAATTTCAATCCTCCAAAAATCCTGTACAATTTGCTTGAATCAAAGGAGCCCTAGTTAACATGTCACCACATAAAAAAAATTAAAAATAAAAAGTTGCGCCATTCTTGCTTCCGAGTCCCTGTGCCACAAAGAAGTTCGCAATCAAGTACAAAAAGGTCCACAGTGGTATTTTGCCAAAAGGGAGGGGGCTTTTGATGATATTCTCCCTTGGACATCACAGCTCCGTCTCCTCCTCCCCCTTGGCCGCGCCAGCCAGACCACCC
>NW_024116779.1:0-9526 GCF_003073215.2 Triticum urartu
AGTCTCGACCCCGCCGCGAAGACGCCTCGCCGGCGCGGCACGCCGGAGGGCGGCGGCGGCGGCGGCGACCCCAAGCAGGAGGCAGGGGCCAGCGAAGGGGGCGTCGGCGGAGGGGCGAAGGGGCCCAGGTTTTCTGATCTCGGGGGGATGGAGTCCGTGATTGACGAGCTAATGATGGAGGTTGTGGTTCCCCTGTGCCACCCGGAGCTGCCGCTGCGGCTTGGGGTTCGGCCTGTGGCGGGGATTCTGCTGCACGGGCCGCCGGGCTGCGGGAAAACCACGCTCGCCCACGCAATCGCCAACGAGACCGGCGTGCCATTCTACAAGATATCGGCGCCGGAAGTCGTATCTGGTGTCTCTGGTATGCTATCTGATTTGATTCCTTGCACTATAATTTGCAGAAGTTCTGAAGCTTTGTGTATGCATATGAAAATTACTTTGATATTTACCCATCATGTATCATGCTTGAAACAAGTGAAATGCAACAGTATTTAAGGAGTGATGATTTTGGAAATGTTTCTCTTGGGGTTCAACTTGCAGAATACCAGCCCATCCTCGATCAATGAGCAAAATTTATACATACATGTTAACTGATGAACTCTATAGATGTTAAAGTATTGTGTAATGCAAACTCCTCAGTGTATTCCACCTAGAAATTGGAACTGCTGACACATGAATAGCTAGCGATCGAGTTAGTATTGTGTGCGAGTGATCTTTAATTCAGTTAGATATCTTATATCCTATTGTGAAATTGGTTTTGCTGGTTTGAATGATTAAACTTAGGTGTGGTAGTGAAGCTCCCTCATAAGAAAAAAAGTTGAGAAAGTGAAGCACCTGGCCAAGCTTTGCTTTATGCATTGCCATTTGCCAATAGTTGGACAGATATTTTCTCAAGAAATATATAGTGTTCATCAAAGCATTGTACTTAAAGAGGTAGTGCAAGACCTCAAGGTTTAGATACATGGTGATGATCCATCTTCCCACCCGTCAGGATTAAGTAAACATAATTCTTCAGAGGTGCTTTGATGCTCTCCTGAGAAGCGAGGATTTTTTTTGTATGTGCATATCAATAGGGTATAATTTGCAACCATCGACTACCCAAGTACTACTGCTTCATGATCTGAGTGTGAAATTTACACTTAAGGAGTTCATACATCCACTGTTCTAAGTTGTTTCTCATTTGTCTTCAATAGTTATATATTCAGTTCTGCTACTAGATAAATTTTATCTGTCAGACCAATTTAGAAGTTGGCCTCATAGCCCTTGTACTCGTGCAGGAGCTTCTGAGGAAAATATCAGAGTCTTGTTTAAGAAGGCGTACAGAACTGCTCCCTCAATTGTATTTATAGATGAGATAGACGCAATTGCATCCAAGAGGGAGAATTTGCAACGTGAAATGGAGCGACGGATAGTTACACAGTTAATGACATGCATGGATGAATTCCACCAGAATGTTGGATCAGATGGTGGTGAGTTGGACTCACAATCATCTGAAAAGAAGCCTGGCTATGTCATTGTAATTGGAGCTACCAATAGGCCTGATGCTGTTGACCAAGCGCTTCGGAGACCAGGGAGGTTCGATCGAGAGATATCTCTTGGTGTTCCAGATGAGATTGGACGGAAACAGATTTTGAAGATGCTTACTCAGAACCTAACATTGGAGAAAGACCAATTTGACCTGTTCAAGATAGCAAGGGCTACACCAGGATTTGTTGGCGCAGACTTGAAGGCATTAGTAGATAAAGCAGGGAATCTGGCAATGAAGAGAATAATTGTTGAAAGAAAAAAACAGAGTGGTGGGGGTGATCTAAACAACAAGCAGGACTGGTGGAGACATCCTTGGAGTGAAGGTGAGATGGATAGCCTATGTATCACTATGGATGACTTTGAGGTAAGCCATACGTGGTCATTTTTTCTTTCTTCTATTAACCACCTGCTGTCTGATCATACATTATATTGTTTTCATTGTCTGTTGTCTGCCATATTTCCTGTCCTTTTGTCCTCTGCTATTAGCTTTTTAATAGTGTGTTCCATCTTTGACGCGCTTTCTTACTTCAATCCCTGAAGGAAGCAGCCACAATGGTTCAACCATCATTGAGAAGGGAAGGATTTTCTTCTGTGCCTGATGTCACATGGGGAGATGTTGGAGGTCTGGATTCGTTAAAGAAAGAATTTGACCGGTGCATTGTTCGTTGTATCAAGCACCCTGAAGTTTATAAGGTAATCACATGGGCTGTGTTCTACACTACATTCTTCTGTCTGTTACGTGTTATCTGGTCAATGGGTCATCATAGTAATTCACAGCTTAAAAGTTTAAGCTACTTCTGAATTCGTACTGAAGGTAGTTCATAGACATCTGTGGCTCTTATTTGGATTTTATAAGCTGTAGCACTTCATCGAGTGCTTTAAATACTTAATTTTTTCACCTGAAAAAAATTACTTAATTTTGTCATCATGTTCTCTTTTGTTGTCTGCCTTTCAAGGACTTTGGAGTGAACATGCAAGCTGGGTTTTTGCTGTTTGGACCTCCAGGCTGTGGGAAAACACTAATAGCAAAAGCAGTTGCACATGATGCAGGGGCAAATTTTATTCACATTAAGGTAATTAATTTTGGGATTTCCATATTCTCTAATTTATTTTGTGTATATATTGCTAATATGTTTCTTCTCCCTGAACTTTAGGGACCTGAGCTACTGAACAAGTATGTTGGGGAGAGTGAATCAGAAGTAAGGAAAATATTCACCCGCGCAAGGATTAACTCCCCATGCATCCTATTTTTTGACGAGGTAAAAGTTCTCGTTAGTCATTTGCCTGTGTATTTATTCTTTCAAGGAAAACTTGGTAGTTAATTTAGAACAAATATGCATACTTGGTACATCTAGCTACTGTGAAGTTATCTAGCAACTTGCAGCATGTAGTCAAGCGACTTGTATCTGTTGGGTGTAAAGGTGCTTTTCCAATTATACTGTGCTCGAATGAAGTGTTCAATTCCATGTGATTTGGCAGATAGATGCTCTGACAACAAAAAGAGGGAAAGAGTCTCCTAAACCAGGTTTGAACATTGTCTTGGTCACCTATGTTTGCTATACAGAGATTCTCTAACTCTTCCTTTTTCTCTTTTCTTTGTTTTGTGTTAATCAAAAATCAAAATGCTCTGCTTGCAGTTACTTGTTGAACTCGATGGTGCTGATCAGCGTCATGGTGTTTATGTTATTGGAGCTACGAACAGGTACTGTCAGCTACTGATTGCTTTGTGCATGCTTATACCTGAGTGGAAGGTTGATACCACGTACTGCTTTATTTCTGCTGCAGAATTGATGTTATAGACGAGGCTGTTCTACGGCCCGGTAGATTTGGGAAGAAACATTTTGTACCTTTACCTGGTGCTGATGAGCGGGTTGCAATACTGAAAGCACATACTGAAAAGAAAACTCTCTCGGAAAATGTTGATTTGAACGCAATTGCACGCCGAGAGGAGTGCAATAATCTCACTGGTGCTGACCTGGCATCACTGGTAAGCTTTCTGTTTTTTCCTCAAGGAGTTCCCCTGCTGTTTGAGTTTGCGAAAGCTGCACTAGTACTTTGCTTTGCTTTTGTTTGGGTGAATGCTTTCCAAGCTCAATTGAATATCTGGATCAATAGAAGTGGTCATCTTGCATAAGGAAGGTGCAAAATGGAACTAACCTATTTGAGCATGCCGTCCTTGTTCAGGTGAACGAAGCAGCCATGGCAGCATTGGAAGAGAGGTGCGAATTCCTGGCTAAAGGGGACTCGTCGATGAGTACTGACTTGACTAATAAGATTAAACTGCGGCACTTTGAGCATGCTCTGTCTAAAGTAAAGCCCTCGGTATCAGAACAGGTACAGTAAAAATGCCGACAACAGGTTGATCTTAGGATAGTACTTCACTGTGGTTTTACTGGTATATATAATGTATACCACGAGCTTTACATCTCTTGCTATTCTTGGTCGCAGCAAAGGAAGCACTTCGACGCATTGTCAAAGAAATATTCGGCCAACTGATCCACCGTCGTACTTACAAGGACTATACTGCAGTTTTGTTGTTTTGTTTTTGCGCATACGATAGCTTAGCGTAGAGATTGCGCGGGCGACTCTCCACTGAAGCTATACAATTTTGGTAGTGAGGAGCTTTTTTCGGTGTTTGGAAAATATGAACTCATTATGCTTGTTGTACGGCGTCGACTGGTGCTTGATGAACCAATCCCCTTTGTAATGTTTGGAATCACGAAGAAACTTTGTGTGAACAGTGAACATTCTTTATCAATTCACAATTCTCTCATTGGAACCTGATGCTAAGGCTCAGTCGGGCCTTTTTGTCGATAGATGGAATGAGCTATGGGCATATCAAGTAGTTCATAAGAAACGCATATGAAAGAAGCCCTTGTTGAAAGCATACAAGTTACTGAATAGAGAAGAGGCGAGCAAAAGGCAAGCAAACGAAGCTGCAAAGATATACCCTTATTAATATGTCTATCCAATGAAAGATATACCCATATGCTATTCCTTTCAGCTTCATTTATCTCATGGTCCAACTTTCCCCCCTTCCTGGTGCTACAATTATATTATAAATATTTATCAAATAATACATGGCCTTCGTTTGTCTTTTGTGCCAGCGGCGCAACGGGTGGAATCTAGTTTATCAAACAAAAAATAGTGTTACGGCCCCCTCCCTAACTTGAACAAGGTTCCACAATCCAAAGGGTAGTTCACAGCTACATGCTTAATGGGGGTAATAAGGAGCGTCCTTAATACCGTATCGATGGTTTTCCAAGGCCGTATCCATGGCCATCCTCATGCTTTCTGCCGCGGTTGCTCGCCACTGTGGCTTGGACTAAGCAGTTGCTCGATTCAAAGTGCTTGCCGGCATCGTCACAACAACAAGTGGTTTGTTTATCGTTTCATGCTAAGGAGAGTGTAAGTGCATCTAGTGCCATCCTTTGTTGGTTTTGAAGTATTGAAGACAAAATTGACTGAGGGACTAATGTGTTTGTGAGTTCGTAGAAGAACACAGATATTTGTAGCTTCAGTTTTTTGTAGCGATCGGTCCGGTATTTTTCCTCCCTGTAGCGATCTATCGCGAACGGGAGAAAACGCCGTCCTGTTCCAGCCCTCCGAGAAGCCAACCGCCGTCGTCGACGCCCTAAACCTAAACCAAGGAACCTTTTCCGACTCACCACGGCCGGCAGCGATCACCGGTCGCCGCCCATCCGGTGATCATCTCCTCTCTCTCTCCCTTTGCAGATCGACCCGACGACGTAGACCCTGACCATGGAGGAGGAAGAGAAGGGGGAGATCTTCGAGAGAAACACGATGTTGACGTTGGACAGGCATCCGGATCCGAAGCTGCCACAGACCCTCGCCGGCTTTCTCTACATGACCGTCAACAGCAGCGGGTGCGGCCACCACTTCGCCAGCATATCCGGCCACGGCGCAGCCACGTTCGATCCTTCCCTACAGCCTAACAAGTACATGGACATGGTCCAGGTGGACGCCTGCAATGGCCTCCTCCTCTACTGTGGCTGCAACGAGAAGTTATCCCCTTTCAATTGGGCAGAGGATGATTTCCGTTTTGTCGTGTGCAATCCTCTCACTGGGAGGTGGGTGGAGCTGCCTCCTACGCTGCAGGCGCCAGAAAATAACAGATATAGCTGTACCGCAGGCCTGGCTTTTGATCCGGCGGACTCATCCCATTTCAATGTTCTTCACTTCGAGCAGGCCCTTCACGAAGCTTACGTCACAGGAGTGAACATCTACTCGTCGCGGGCAAGAGCCTGGACTCGCAGGGATAGTGGGATGGTTGAGAAAGTGGCGCCGTTCTTCCGTGGTAAATATGTCTTTGTTGGCCGTATGATGTATGTGATGGGCAGCCTAATGGACATGAACAACGAGTACGTGCTCATGGGGTGGACATGGAGGGGAAAGTGTGGAAGACTATCCGTGTGCCGTATGGCCAAAGAGTTGCTACGATTGGAGTGTCACAGGGGTGCTTACACTATGCTGCAGCTTCTGTGGTTGATAACAATAATAGGACGGTTTCCCAGATAGCGCTCTGGTGCCTCAAGGATCGTGACAGCAAAGAATTAATCCTGAAGCATACCGCCAACATCAATAAACTTATGAGCATGACTGGAAAGAAGTACATGGTGGATGCGATTCTGGGCCCTAGTCTGACTATTTAAGCTGGACGCTGGCACCCAAACCATACACTGTCCCATTTCCTTCCACTCCCATCCGCCACCGCCACATTCCAATCAACTCGTCATCCACCGCTAGCCATGCCCCGACGCCGAATCAAACGGCGGCTGGAGGCGCTTGAGTAGATCCGGGCTAGGCGCGAAGCCCTATTTCATAGTCGGCCTACCTCCATACTCGCTGGAGCCAGAGGAGTAGGAGGAGCAGCAGCAGGAGGAGCAGGATGGGGCCATGGCGGATGCTGAGCCGGAGGATGAGGAGGATACAACCAAGGCAGATATGGTGCCTCCAGTTGCGGGCTTCGTCATGCCTAAGGCGCTAGCGGAGTTAGAGGTGGCCCAAGCGGTGGAGGCGGCAGAGGAGCATGCCATCCTCGACTCCATCCAGTCGGATGCGGAGGTGGAGGAAAACTGCCACGTCCTCCATTAGCGGGGAGCGGAGCTCACTGAGATAGAGTCTGACGAGGAGTCCGAGGTGAGGCCGGCGACCATCTGCCCAAAGGCAGGGCCATCCGGCACTGCCGGCACAGAGGTCATTGACATCTCCGACGATGAGTAGTGTAGCCTAGCTTATAGGTTATCTATGTAGTATGTAGATTTTATTTTTATGCTTTGCATAGATATGAGGTATCAAATATAAGGTAGTTAGATGAGCGAAGGAAAAATGAGGGGTACCCGGTCACTGCCCGCGGACACATCCGGACACATCCACATGCGTTTGAGGAGCCGAATTATATTTATCAGGTTGTAGATGCTCTAAGCTCTCTAATCCTTTAACTTGTTACAGGTTTCAACTTGTGCTCAATAGAAACTATATTCTATCCAATCACGAACTAACCTGTGGTTGGATGGTTATTAGGAAGAAAATGGTATCCCCAGCCCACCAGGGTTCATGTCCCGGTGCTCACATTTTTCTGAATTTATTTCGGAATTTTTGGCGATGCGCGTTCAATGGGAGAAGACATTCCCATCGACTACAAGGCGCCTATGGTGATTTCGTAAATCTCAAGATAATATGGCGACTCGGTCTCTCAGAGGTGCTCATATTGATAGGGTGTGCATGTGTGCATTCATAGGGGTGAGTGTATACGCGTATATATGAACACGTGTATCTGTACTATGTTATTCTATCCCATCCTACAGAAAAGAATTAGAATATTGTTAGTGATACCAAATAGGTAGGTGGCATGCTTTCTTTTTAATCTACTGATTCATAGATAGCATACCTTTCATATGCTCCTATTCTTTCCTTCAGGTCAGTAAATGAAACACCGAATTAATAATTTCTCCTGTTACAAACAACCTTTACGCTCTTGATATTGTAGAAAACATGAAAAGAGCAGCTGCAGAGGGTAGCAAGAATTTTGTAGAACACCGCACACATCAAATCCTTCAGCGATGAATACCGACGTTAACAGGATAATGTCTAACCATTTTTTGTAAGCTTTATAAATATTTGATTGGCTCTACCCAAAAACTACAATTTTACAAGTGAAAAGAAGATTGAGATGGTAGAGGTAGAGAAACATAGGCAATGATGTTTGTTATCATGACACAAAAGTCTATATGACACAAGTGAGTTATCAGACAATTTTTCACTTCATATCTGTCTGCACATTGTATTTGCTACCACACAATTTGCCTTGACGAATCACAGATTCAAGAAACTAATGCAATTCATCATTTCACTGTATATCATATATAGAACAATTAAAAATAATCATACCTGTGCGTCCATTTCGGGTTCGACACAGGGAATTTTTTAGACAAAATAGTTAGATGTAAATTCATTTAATCCAATTTGCAAACTGCAACACCACATGTCAAATGAGTAGCCCCGGCACCACAAAAATGCATAAATCGACAAAAAAAATCCCAGCGAGAACGATTTGACGGCGTACTTGAAGATCATAGCTATTTGGATGAGTCAGTTACTTAAACTCTAGTTACACTCATATCTAACCTCCACGATCCGAGAGATATCTTTCTCCAAGTTGAAGAGTTTGTCAATAATGGGTTATGTGCACTTGTTCCTGTTGTTTGTCTCTTAATACCAATTTTATTTGGTTCTTAATTTATGAAAACTATTTTTTGACTTTCTTTAATATAGAAACTATAGTGATAACTATAAACCAAAAGCCAACTTTTTGTTTATAGTTTGAAAAAACATATATTTGGGTCGGTAACTATCCATACAATCATACATCTTATACGAGCGAAAATAAATATTTATTAACCATTTATACTAAATATTTTTAGTTTTTTGTATACGATTGTCATTAAATTTAAAACTAGTTTTTTATTAATACAATATGATTATCATATAATGTTAACATTTTAATTGTATTTTAATGACATAATGCATATTCACATTGTTCAATCTCAAAGTATAACTGAAACATCTCTCATCAGAAATATATATTTATGACACGAGACCTATATTTTGTTATAGAAAGTTTGTTAATTTTCAAGTTTAGTTAGGCCATTATTTTAAAGAGAATTACTTCTCAATCTAAATTGAGTATAAACAAAATTACCTCCATCTAAAAATAACTTGCCACTTAAATATATTATAATTTGCTTATATGCTTTTTTTGTCTCTTTCACTATCTATAAATATGAATGTCTGATTATTTGAAATATCTACATTGTATGAGATTCCAACAAGTGGGTTGGCTTCATATCCCCTCTTCCTAGAAGTTGCCAGTGGCATTGATATAGCTGTAAGCATATAAAACCAGGCCATGTGTGAAGGAAATATTGTTGGGGAACGTAGTAATTTCAAAATTTTCCTACGCACACACAAGATCATGGTGATGCATAGCAACGAGGGGGAGAGTCTGATCTACGTACCCTTGTAGATCGCAACGGAAGCGTTGACACAACGTAGAGGAAGTAGTCGTATGTCTTCTTCCCGATCCGACCGATCCAAGCACCGTTACTTCGGCACCTCCGAGTTCTTAGCACACGTACAGCTCGATGACGATCCCCGGGATCCGATCCAGCAAAGCTTCGGGGAGGAGTTCCGTCAGCACGACGGCGTGGTGACGATCTTGATGTTCTACCAACGCAGGGCTTCGCCTAAGCTCTACAACAATATGGTCGAGGTGGAATATGGTGGCAGGGGGCACCGCACACGGCTAAGGAACGATCTCAATGATCAACTTGTGTGTCTAGAGGTGCCCCCTGCTCCCGTATATAAAGGATCCAAGGGGGAGGGGCTGGCCGGCCAAGAGGAGGGCGCAGGAGGAGGCCTACTCCTACCGGGAGTAGGACTCTCCCCCCCCCCCAACCCCAACTGGACTAGGGTTCCC
>NW_024116780.1:0-17573 GCF_003073215.2 Triticum urartu
TGGGAGATGGTAGCTCGGGATATCTTCAACCGGTTTGGATGGCGGTCATGTAATAGGATAGGCAATTAGTTTCCCTATCTATTTTTAGCCAGCCGGTTGTGGCATCTTTTTCGGGCTAGTTTGTGTATCTAGCCGTCTGTCGCTCTGTGTGAGCTGCATTTTTCCTTTGCTTTTTGTTTGGCTGGAGACTGTGGAAACTTGTTGGCACCTTTTGTTATTTGGTTAATAAGATGGCCGTATGCATCGTTCTGATGCAGAGGCCGGGGAGATTCCCTTTTCGAAAAAAAAGAAAAAGAAAAAAAAAGCAGGAGGAAGACTATCCAACTCGCTGGACGTGATTCTAAATGTGTGGTTGGAGTTTTTCTTCTGCGTTGCCAACTGATGCAGCAGGGCGTCCTATGCCAGGAAGCTCAATAGTGGTGTGGAGTTGACAGCCATCCTCGGGCTTATGGGGGTACACTTTGAGCCCATACTCTAGTCCTCTTGAAGACGATGATATGGTGTATGATTAAAACTTAATTATCTTCAGGAAAATTCTTTTAGTGGAAAGAGTTCAATTTACACCCTCAAACTATCCAGCAGTAGCACTTTGCTATCCTCTAAACATTTGTAAGTGATGGCGCCAAGAAGCTCGTTGATTGCGTAAACAGGTAGACAAATAAATTATCAACTGCCTGTTAGAATAAATCTGGGGCGCTCAAAGACCAAGCAATCACACGAGCACGACACCGAGATTTGTTAACGACGTTCACCATCATGGCTACATCCCCGGGGCCTGACTACGGGCGCTCCTCCCCATGAAACCGTCACAATACTGCACCCCAGCGGCCCGAGCGCCGGCACATGATGTCGGCTCCCCCTGCGTGCCTGTGCTATTATGTTGGCATAGGTTATATCGTGTGTCTACCCTCTCATTATATAAGAGGCCTAGGATACAAGTGTCCTGTTAGGACACAACTCCTACTCTGTCTACACACAGTCCAAAACCAAGTCCAACTGTAACCTACCTTGTACAATAATATTCGACACAACTCTAACAAACTCCATCTTGACGAATATTCTTCACAACCTTAGATTCATCCATGCGTCGAACCTCCATGTACATTGGATTTGAGATACGCGAGCACCACTGCGACTCCCAGACTCCATGTGACTCCACCTGCAATTGTAGTCCCTTCTCGTCTTCTTCACAGTCAACACTCGAGCAAAATTAAATTCCCTTTTACTCTACTCTGTGCTCCCAACTTCCGAATTATCGGCTCAACGCCATCACACACCGATCATTGACCTGTGTGAAAGTGAAAACTCACATATTGGGTGTCACACATAAGAGTTACATGGACTCAACATCATCGCTCCTTCTTCACTGTTTGTCTAAAGCCTGAAAGAATTTCACCGTCACCCTGTGTCACCCTGAGTCAAATTCACAGTTGCCTCATCCTTTTTCCCCGGATAGTCTTTGACATGTCCCACTGCTATAGCACTCTGCCTCCTTCTGTACTTGTCATCCGCACTTTTTCATGTGCGCTGGACACCACCGAATATACGGCCATGTACTCTTAGCTCTTGACAATTTTAGACTTTTTGCCACTTTCTTAAATTCCACTCTATCAACTCCAGTCCATCAACCGGCACCGATAGACCCAGTCACCAACTTGAATCTCATGGTGGAGCTGATGAGCGGGCAGACTTATGCCTGGTTTGCTCTGATAACACTTGTTAGAATAAATCCGAGGCGCTCCATCGATCTACCGAGGACCAAGTAATCACACGAGCACGACACCAAGATTTGTTAACGAGGTTCACCATCATGGTTACATCCTCGGGCCTGACTACGGGCGCTCCTCCCCTGACACCGTCACAATTCCGCACCCCGGCCACCCGGGCGCCGGCACACGCCGCCGGCTCCCCTTGCGCGCCTATGCTATTATGTTGGCATAGGTTACATCGTGCGTCTACCCTCTCATTATATAATTGGCCTAGGATACAAGTGTCCTATTAGGACACAATTCCTACCCTACACACAGTCCAAAATCAAGTCCAACTGTAACCTACCTTATACAATAATATTCGACTCAACTCTAACATTGCCATTGTTAGGATATCTACATGGGTGATATTGGGAGCTAAAATGTACTAGGAGAGATGATTCACCTCATTGATTGAACTCTTGGATTTGAGGAGGATAAGGTAGGAATTCTGACCAAAAAGTTCAGCAGCAAAGCAGATGATTGATCTAATGAAGAGTACTAGTCCCACCGGAATCTTATCCTTGGCTTCTGGGAAGTGCTTTTGCAGTTTACCTATGAATTCGACTTTGCAAATCTAACTTTCCATGCACCTTTGGGAGGTCTAATTTATGCAACTACTGTGCACCCAGGGTGTCATGAGGGTCTTGGTTTTCGAATGTATTAGCTAGTGTAGCACAAATCCAACTGAAGCTAGTCCTAAGAAAAATTACCTGATGCTGGTTGACCTTATGTATGTATGCTTTGTGTGTAGTTACATTGCAACAGTGCCATAGTATGACTCAACTTGTAAATTACGTAACGAACTCTGCGCCTATTTGGTAGCAAAGCAATTGATGTACCCAATTGCTTTGTGATTTCTGTTGACTACCAGACATGTTCTACTCAAGCTGAACTGTGAGGCCTTCTCTTTGGAACCGTGAGGCCTCAAGAGAAATTTGAGGTACATGCATGGACGTCTCACCTGCCTCCTTACTATGATTACATGTTTGACTGTGAGATTCAGTGGCCACAGCTTGCGTTCACCAAGAACAAGTGCTGTCAGAGTGTACAGTAGCAGCTGATTAGTTGTCTAGTCTTTAATTTTTTTCTGTTATTATGATTTGAATTGCGCTAAGCCAAGACTCCAGGCTCATGCATGGTTGATGGTGTCAAGATGTGAGTGGTGACTTCTCTCTGTACTGAAATACACCTACTAGTTTGTTTCCTTTCTAGAGAATTGAGAAATAATGCAAATTTCATTGTTATTTTTGTTGTAGTTTTATCAAGGGCCAGAAGTTTTGGAAGTTCCTTTTGGTGGGTGATCTCTCACCCAGGGCCATGTAGCTTTGTTTCTTCTACCCTATCTTGTATACTGACTGGTAAAATGCCATGCAAGTTTCTTTGAATGTTTTCATTTTGTCTGCCTAATAATCTTTTTCTTGATAGAACAATGCCTGTGTGTTGCAACGGGGTATAAATATTCTAGTACGTTAGCTTGTGATTTACCTTTCAATAATAATGCGATTGTGTAAATAAGTGTTCATCAAATTCTAACCGTGAATTACCTTTATATTTTGATTAGAAGTTTGGTAGGAAAATTAAAATGGAATTGGTTCAGAAGGTAAGTAAATTAAGGTGATTGATTATCATATACATGGAAGGTTGGACGAAGGAGTGGTGGGAAGAAAGGTGAAATGGAAACCTTAAGTTTTTTTAAAGTAGTAGAGATTATTATGATTTGAATTGCGCTAAGCCAAGACTCCAGGCTCATGCATGGTTGATGGTGTCAAGATGTGAGTGGTGACTGCTCTCTGTATTGAAATACACCTACTAGTTTGTTTCCTTTCTAGAGAATTGAGAAATAATGCAAATTTCACTGTTATTTTTGTTGTAGTTTTATCAAGGTCCAGAAGTTTTGGAAGTTCCTTTTGGTGGGTAATCTCTCACCCAGGGCCATGTAGCTTTGTTTCTTCTACCCTGTCTTGTATACTGACTGGTAAAAAGCCATACAAGTTTCTTTGACTGTTTTCATTTTGTCCGCCTAATAATATTTTTCTTGATAGAACAATGACCATGCGTTGCAACGCGGTATAAATATTCTAGTACGTTAGCTTTTGATTTACCTGTCAATAATAATGTGGTTGTGTAAATAAATATTCATCAAATTCTGACCGTGAATTACCTTTATATTTTGATTAGAAGTTTGGTAAGTAAATTAAAGTGGAATTGGTTCAGAAGGTAAGTAAATTAAGGTGATTGATTGTCATATACATGGAAGGTTGGACGAAGGAGTGGTGGGAAGAAAGGTGAAATGGAAACCTTACGTTTTTTTTAAGTAGTAGAGAAATTTGCTCTACATCCGCACCAGAAAAGGGGATGCGACAAACCCAGCTGTGATAAAACCAATCCAAGAGATTCCGAAAGGGCATCACAACTTAAACAGTTGGAGACCTTTCAGATTCTACAATTCACCAGTTAACTTTAGAGACGGTGACAAGTCAAACATGTACATTTGTTTTTGGAAGTAAGGACTATTTTTATGGGACCCAGCATTCAGCGCTTGCCATGATTAGTAAGAACCGATTGCTAATCTCGTTCGTTTGTTCTCGTGAAGAAGTCTTGTTTCCGGTAACCACGAGGTGCTCTTCTGCTCTTGCTCAATGTCGCATGCTGCGCGGAGCCCGTGGTCGCGGACAACGGTTGTTGCAGTGCAGCGCGTGGAGGGGTGCGGAGCCTCCCGCCGCGATGTGGTTACTGCTCCAAGATCTTGCTTCTCGGTATTTGAATCTGAACTGGTTTCAGTAGCTTTCTTAATGTAGTCGAAACCTAGGAAATGCAAATATGGCCCAGCTAGCCTGTGCAACGCACTGCTAATTTGAGCCTAGAACATATACAGCTTCCTTTTTGTTGTAGAACCTTAAAAATTAAACACATGTATAATATTGTTGGCTTTCCTTGTGTGGTCTCAGTAATAGCAAACGTTAATGAAAATCATGATTACTTCCTTTATCCAACAGGTTTATTCTGATGACACTATTTCTCATGGCGGCTTTTCTTTACGGGGAATTGGTGGAAAGGTTTATTCTGATGACACTGTTTCCCATGAGACATAGACTCCAAGACAAATCAAGCTCTGATCATGCTATAATTCATAACTTAGTGCTGTTGGAGCTGTCTTCGCTACTGAGTAGGTAGATATGTGACAATAGTAAGTGACCGGTCCATATCTTAATTAATCAAGCCACTATGACATTACTTTTTGTTAAGTATGGTTGAAGGCTTCCATGCGCACCCCTTTCTTTCTTTTTGTTTTCTAATGAAGGAAAAAGGTGCATAATATTCCAATCTTGCACACTGCTACAATCCACTTTCTAGTGCCATCCACCTCGTACAGCAGCAGTTGCATGATCTGGAATTAAAGCATTAGTTGTTTGGATAGAACCTTAAAAGTACACACATATACTATTGTTGAGTGATCTTGTATGGTCTTAATAATAACAAATGTTCATGACAATCATGATTTCTTCCACGCTAGAGTGAATAATTATATTTCCAACGGGGACTGGTTTGCCAAAATAAATAAATAGAGGAGGGCAAGGTTGTTCTCCGAGAAATGATTTCTGATGGTAGATTCGTAATTTCTTTTGGTTTCTCGCAATATTTCCAACGGGGACTGGTTTGCCAAAATAAATAAATATAGGAGGGCAAGGTTGTTCTTTGAGAAATGATTTATGATGGTAGATTCGTAATTTCTTTTGGTTCTCGCAGGCGCATATTGAATTTATGCTCCAGCCAACTTATCCAAATGTCTGAATTGATGGAGAGAGGCGGGCAAAATATTTCAACACGTCCCTTCATGTCTAGGCTATTTTAGTCCATAGATGTGGGACGCATAATCTCTTTTTAATACTGCGATGGCAGGTCAGTCCTCGTGGCTTTGATACCATATTGAATTCATGCTCCAGCCAACTAACCCAAAAGTCCAAACTGATGGAGAGAAGTGGACAATATATTTCAACAACTGAGTATTGTGTGGTGAAACACTGAAACTAGAGATACAAGACAATTGAAGAGGTGTTTCTTTAGAGGAAAAATTGTGGAGAGTTTTACGAGGATGAGAATTTCTTGATTCCGATGCAGACCAAGGTAGATATGTAGGTAGATATGTAGCAAGGCAAATTTTAACATTGACATCACATTGTACATTGAACCAGCACATCACTTTTTTTGGTAATAAAGAAAAAATGGGTGCATATTATTCCAATTGGGAATTCTGGTACTTAAGTACCAGCCAGGCACTGTCCTAAATGCCACCATCTCTCTCTGCTGCCAGTGGTCGTCCCCCCCTGGCTCCGCTGCTGCGACTTCGTGCTTGGACTTTGGTACTAGCTAGTGTTTCTGTTACAGGTATCACCACTTCCTCTCGTCACATTTCACTGCACTCTATATTCATTTTGATTATTGATTGTATCTATGCTACTTACTTGGGCCTGTCTTATACCAGCTTATAGTTTCTTATGAGTCATTAAAACATTGCGGTAAATCCATTAATTTACACCGATCTTCATGGGACCTAGTGTTGAGCTCCTGTTACCAGAAATCAATCCCGAATTTCCCATTGCAGCTGCGCTCCTGCTCCAGGCAGCAGAGTGGGATTCACCCTCGTGGCCTCCCCGCCGTTGGTCTGACCTGGCCAGGTGTATACAATGTAAAAATAATATAAAAAATAGAATCCCAGTAGTAAAATATACAGAATTGCACACCTGTCTTCCTACCAAAGGGATATGTTGGTGCTTGCTTTGATAGCCTGGCATAACTTATGGCTGTAGTGCACTCCTGTTGATTTGCCATCTCTTCAGAATTGCCATGTATCTGTTTTTCGTTTTTCAGTCCTGTCAGCAAAGTTTTTGCAAGCAGTGCGACTAGAATCAAGAATGCCATAGCCGCCGACACGAAGATGCTGATAAATTTTGTCTGCCGTTGTCTGCTCCCGGTAGCAAAGGCGCCCATAGGTACTTGTTTGCCAGAGTGATACAATCGTACAAACAATTTTGCTAATTCTCAGACAACTCAATATTTTTGCAATCTCAATGGCTAGGCGCACGGGTTGACACAAGTTAACGTAATCACGACAGTGGTTGCTTCTCTGCCATGCAAAGTGTTACTATCTTCTAACCATGGCGCCGAAAAACCCTACGCGATACAAATACAATTATTTTGATGCTAGTGAATGTAACCCTGAATAATACAATCCTTTGTATCAAGAAGGAAAACAAACATAATTCCAAACCAGTCTTTTTTTATTAAGGTACTCCCTCTATCAAAAATATAAGACCTTTTAGATCACTACTACATGTTTAGAGAATGTGGACTTGTAGTAAAAAGATGTGAAATCGTGTCTTCTGTAAGAAAGATTTACAATTGTGTTTTTCATACGGAAGATGTGCAGCTCATAGTGGCTTAAGTTACAGTTCTGTATGAAGATAAGGATAAGTATTCTGATACCACTATAACAACCTAGATCGGAGCAAAGAATCCTAGGGAGTAAGCACATATCTCTATGAAATCTGCACATGCTTGCACAGTTGCACTAGCCAGCCAGTGGATGCTACACAGCTAGTTAAACAGTATAAAATTAGCCAAACCGTTTTCATGGGACAGCTCCCTTGTTTACGGTAGCTGCTATCTTGATCACTTTGTACATATTCCTTTCTAAACGAGCTTAACCCACGCCGGCCTGTATGTTATCTTGGACCATAGCTCGTCTTGATCTCTCAAGCTTGCAGCATTCATCATCTAGCTAGTTGTAGATGCATTGGGTACGTGCCTAGTTAGATTGCATATGCGATATGTAATCATATATATGATTTTGATTGCAGTGCAGGAGATTGATCGTGCCACCGATTAATGGAAGAACAGGGATGGATGAATCGGGTGGCCCAGTTGCTGAATTTATGGGAGATCCGGGTCGCGGTCCTTTCGAGCTTCGTCGCACATCTTCTACTCATGCTCCTCTCCAGCATCCGTCGGCGTAAAGCCTCTGGAGTGCTGATGCTCATCCTTTGGCTGGCATACCAGTTCTCCAGCTGGGTCGCTCCATACACTCTCAGCAACCTGTCCCTCGGCAACACTTCGTCACGGAGGCAGCAGCTGGTGGCCTTCTGGACGACGTTCCTCCTGCACCATCTCGGCGGCAGTGATAACATCAGCGCCTTCTCCCTAGAGGACAATAAGCTCTCTGCGCGCGAAGCACTTAATGTCATCTCGCGGGTTGCTGGAGCCAGCTATGTCCTATACAAGCATGTGTACATTGGTGGCGGAGGCGGGACTTTGATCCAGGTGTCCATCATCATTTTCGCCATCGGTGCTGCCAAGTACCTGGAGAGGGCATGTGCACTGTGGCAAGGCAACTTGGGCAACATCTCGAGCTCGAGCAAAAAGAAGCAAGCAAGTAGACTGTTCACTGGTGGTTCGTCGATCAGAACAGGAACGGATTGTCAGCTGGACGATGAGGATGCCCTTATGGTCGCACATGACATGCTCCCGCTCTGCAAGCGTGCCATGGCTGATTCTTCGGTCGACACCGAGTCACCTGAGAATAATAACCTTGATACAAGCAGGAAAATATTCACTATGAGGTGGGACAAGACGTGCAAGGTGGTGGAGATGGAGCTCTCACTCATGTATGACATCCTCTACACCAAGGCGGCCGTCATCCACACTCCGCTTGGATACAGCATCCGTGTCGCCTCACCTCTCGCCATTGGCGCCGCGACTGTGCTCTTTGGGTTCTACTACAACAAAGAAGGCCAGACCATACTGGATGTGATTATCACCTACGCCTTGCTGGTAGTTACTCTCCTCCTGGATACTAGATGGCTGTTGCGGGCACTGGGGTCAACCTGGACGCACGCATTCTTGGATGCTAGGCCACAGTCCTGGCTTCACCATGAGCTTTTGTGCTCTGGGAGATGGCGCCGGCTCCGTCGTTTCGTTGTTTCTCTCGATCTTGGCCGGCTATGCCTCACGGGTCCTCCAAGGAGTCCAAGTAGCCACAGAAGGTGGTCCGGCACTGTTGGGCAGTACAGCGTGCTGCAAGAGTGCATGCGGAAGATCAGTGTTTGCGGCGCAGCAGCGAAGGCGATCGGATTGGAAGACGTTTGGAATGAATACCAGCACTCCAAAGGACACAAGTTTTCACAAGATGTCAAGCGGGTGGTGTTCACAAGGGTAAGCAAAGTTCTGAGGTCAACATACGAGGAAGACAATGATGGCAGCTACTCTATGAAGGACATCACGACGTCCTGGGGTCAGGAGACAGCCAAGAGGTACAAGGAGAAAAATACCCCGAAGGGTGAGGAGGAGAAATTCGTTCTGGCCTTTGGCCGTGAATTCCAGGAGGACATCCTTGTGTGGCACATCGCCACCAAAATTTTCCTCGTCCATGCAGAGAAGAAAGGGACCCTTGTCGACGCGACCGTTGCGCTGTCCGAGCATCTCATGTTCCTCATGGCCGTGCGCCCGTACATGCTACCCGGCCTTGCACTCCGCAGCCTGTATGAAGCAACCCTCAAATCTTTGCAGGGGTTATGTTCCAGTAGTCGGACAACTGGAGAAGAGAAGCTTGCAAGGATCCTGGTCAACAAGGACGAAGATGGCAACTGGATTTTCCATGAAGAAACAACTCTTCTGGTCTTGGAGGGGGCTAATATTGCGGTGGAGCTGCTCAAGGCTGACGGTTTGAACATGCCAAAACTGTTGGAGCTCGTCTTCAACATTTGGGTGGATAAGCTGTTGTATGCAGGCACCCGATGCAGCAGGGAATCCCATGCCAGGCAGCTCGGCCGTGGCGGTGACCTCACGACCATTGTATGGATTATGGCAGAGCATGCTGGCCCATTTCGAACTGGCGAAGATGGTCCAGATGTTGACGGTGATGAGATGCCAGCTGATGAAAAGCAACGAGCAGAAAAGAAGAAGCCAGATGAAAAGAAGCGAGATGAGAAGAAGTCAGAAGAAAAGAAGAAGGCAGACGAAAAGAAGGATGGAGATAAATATGAACCGAAAGCAGAATGGTCACCTTACCCACCTCAGTTTCCTTTCTACCCAACATACGGAGGACTACCGATGTTTCCACAGATCCCAGAGGACCAGCAGGCATACGGTGGAGCATGGACGGATCAGCCGACACCCGACAGACCACCGGTAGCCGCGCTGACTCCGCCCAAACCACCCAAAGGCCGCCGTAGAAGGTATGCTACGCTGTATCCAGTGTAGTGACGCCCATCGTTCTCACAGGAAAACAGTGTAATTAGTAGTACTAGAAGAACGCCCGTGCGTTGCAACGGGGCCACATTAACTTTAAGAGTTCAATATTACGACATTGGCGACCTTTTTAACCATCAAATCCTCACACACACAGACACACACTCTCCCTCCCTCTTCCTCACTCTCTATCCCCCTCTCCCTCTCTCTCTAGCACACACACATATCCATCTTATTGGGTACGGGACCATAATCCATCTATTTCACACATACACGCTAGTGCATAACAATATGGATTATGTGTATTATATTTGCCACCAGAACTGAGGGAATTAATTTCATGTAAATCGACCAGCCACAGCTCCAAGAATACGCGGACGAGGTGGCTCGGGTCGGCGTCGGCGCCGTCCAGCGCGGGCCACGGGCCCGCTTCCAAGTGCACGTGCAATGCACGTCTTCACAAATATTATAACCAGATGTGAGAAATCACATGCATAGAAAAGACATTCTGATAGCAATCCAAATACCATACTCAATTGAATACCTAACCTGGACGATACTCTTATTTCTATGCGCCAGAAAAAATGGAATAGCAAAGCTAAGTATGCCTACATACGCTCAGATTATATATAAGAATCTTGGGTAAACAATTGCAACAAAGCACTAAGCAGCGATAAATTTAAATAAAAAATCCATTAACTATGCAAGCAGCAGGCTTGTTACAACATAGAGAGATAGGAAAATGTCACCTCCAGTAATGTAGCGCAAAGGAGTGGAACGAAGCATGAATGAGCGGTTGTCTGTTCTTCTCCATGTACATGGATCAGCAGTAGAGGCCAAGTATATAAGTACTTGACTGAACTCCACTCTTCGTGTACGGAGAGCCATGTCACCTTCTCACCGCTGCAGCATGGGAGGACGGCTGGTTCACGTGACCCTCCAGCTGGGGGATCCATGGTGGCTGACCGTCGAGCTCGAGGCAGAGAAGTTGAGGGCAGCAGTGGCGAGATCCATGCCGGCCAACCGGGCGAAGAGGAGGTCGTCGGGGAGGGACACATCGGCAAGATCCGGTCACCACGCGACCTGAAGAGCAACAGTGATCTCCACAAGCTGTAGGCCGACGGCGTGCTCCATCCCCTGCGATGGGGTGACCATGGCGGTGGCCACAGCTCCTCATGCTCGCCTCGATCTCGGTGACACACCCTCTGACGGCAGGGAGCAGCGTTGATTTCGGGTAGGGGGCATCGCGAGGACGGCCGCAGCCGCGGGGAAGCACCCCGATCATGCTGCCAGGCCAATCCTTCTCCTCCGATGCCCTATCCCCGAAGATTGCGCCGCCGCCCCGGTCGTGTTGTTTCCATATGCCATTTTTTCCTGTACCTAAACAAACGTGGGCGAGTGGATGGCAGAGTTTTGGTCCGCCCTCTAAAATTGCTAAATGCACTTTTGGTGAGGATTATTGTTAATAAATGAATTCAATCATGTCGCTCTAAATAAATGGATTCAATCATGTGACTCTAATTACTTCGGATTGTTATGTGCACACTAAGCGGGGTGCAGTTAGGAAAGAAAATGTTTTCTAATTAAAGTGATTGAGTGATTTAAGGTAAGGTTAATTAATTTAGATTTGATTTTTAGTGATTGTTAGTAAAGTATGATGGTCTTTAAAATCTTTTATTTGTCTTCTTAAAATCTATTATTTGTTTCCTAAAGAAATTTGCAATAATGGAAGGTATCGGTTGATTTGGATAAGTTAGTAAATTTAGATCCGTGATTGCGCGCACGTTTGGAAAGTGCTGATTTGCAAGGAAAGAGCTGAGGGGTAAATAAACCAGTGAATAAGAAACCAACATCGAAAAAAATCTACGACGGTTAACCTAGAAAAAAACCGGACGAAAGTGGTGGGACGAAAAAAAACCTGGAAGCGAGACCACCAACTACTTCATTAGGAGTAGAGATTGGGTAATGCGTCACAGTTATACGCACGCTTCAACTTTCCGTGTCTCAACTCAGAGAGAGAGTGTGTTAGACTAGGTATATTGTAGATATACGTGTTATAACACAATACATGTACATGTACTTCTCTTCTATATATACATGACAACTGTACCCGCTTAGGGTATCGAGTATTGTTCCAACCCTAGTTTGTCTAACATGGTATTAGACGACTCGTTTGATCCGCGCCGTGCTTCCGCCTCCTCTGCCGCCGCCGCGTCGGCCTCCGCCGCCGTGCCGCCTCCGTCAACCCTGACGATGGAATCGCCTTTCATGGCATCCTCCCCGCTCGCCTGGGTTCGTCCGGTTGCATCGGGCTCGCATCCTCAAGCTTCCCGATCCATGCATCCATCGATCTCCCACGCCCGTGATGCATCTCTGCCGCCAACTGCAATGCATCCATCGATCTCCCATGATGCACCTGTGCCGCCGAACTCCTACGGCACCGCTGCGCATCCATCGATCGTTCGTGATGTGTCTCTGCCGCTGCACTCCTACGGCCCCTCTACGCAGCTGCCCTACGGCGGGACTCCCGCTTCGGCCCGTGATGCGTCTCTGCAGCCGGCTCCAGGCCCCAATGGTGCCCCCGTCCAGGTGCCCTACGGGCCGTATCCCGCGCCGTACGTCGCGCCATCGCCGGCGCCGTATGCTTCATCCTCCGCAGTGCCCTACTGCCCTACGAGGCGCCGTATGGCGCACCCTACGCCGCTCCTGCGCCGTACGTCGCGCCTCCCCTGCAGCCCTACGGCGTGTCTCCTACAGCGCCCTACAGTCATCACCAACACTATCGTGCGTCTCCGTCGGTTGATGTGCTGATTCCATACAGTGCTCCTCTGACGTACGACTCGCAGCTCTCCGCATCAGTGGCTGAATCAGGACCGTTTCACTTCGCTTATCTGGTGACTGTGAAACTCTCTGCCGATAACTATCTCTTGTGGCGCGCTCAGGTGTTGCCGCTGATGCGTAGTCACTATCTTGAGGGATATGTTGACGGTACGCTGCTGTGTCCTCCGGCCATGGTTCCGGTGCCCTCGGCCACTGGTGGCTCTGTCATGGTGCCGAACCCTGCTCATCGTTGGTGGATCGCTCAGGATCAAGCTATTCTTGGTGCAATTCAGTCCTCGCTCACTCCCTCCGTGGCCGGCATGGTGGTCTTTGCCGCGACGTCGAGGGATGCATGGGCCACGCTTGACTCCAGCTTCTCCTCACAGTCATTGGCACGGTCATCTGCTATTCGTAATCAGCTGGGTGAGGTCAAGAAGCATAATCTCTCTGTCACGGCCTTCTTCAAAAAAGTCAAGAATCTGGCTGATACATTGTCTTTCATTGGGAAGCCTCTCCTCTCCGTGATGAGGAGTTCACCTCATTCATTCTCAATGGCCTTGACGAGGATTATGATTCTCTGGTGGAAAATATTAATGGACGTGACACAGTAATGCCACCCTGTGATCTCTACGCGCGGCTCCTGAACACAGAACAGCGGCTTGCTGCTCGTCGCTCTGTTGGGGTCTATACTGAGGGCTCGTCTGCGAATGTTGCTCACCGTGGGGGACCTCGTGGTGCCAAACAACCCCCGCCGGCCACACCAACCCAGCAGTCCCGCCAGTCTGCTCCCGCTCCCCTGACGATCGGGCGCAAGCGACTTCACTACCAGGCATGTGGTGGTGGGGTTGAGTGTCAACTCTGCGGCATCGAGGGGCATTTGGCGTCTCGCTGCCATCGTCGCTTCAAACGTGATTTCCTTGGCATTGGGAACAACGGGAAAGGCAATGAGAAACAAGCTGTCCTCGCTACACAGGAGCCTGGGTTTACTCCTTCATATTCTGTGGATCCTGCCTGGTACATGGACACAGGTGCCACGGACCATCTGACGAACCAGCTCGACAAGCTGACCACTCGCCAGCCCTATACTGGTCATGACCAGGTCCGCACTGCCAATGGATCAGGTATGCCCATCTCACATATTGGTTAGGCATCTCTTCTTTCACGTACCACTAAAACCTTGTGTCTCCTTGATGTTCTTCGTGTTCCTTCAGTCACACGTAGTTTGCTCTTGGTTCCTAAATTAACTCTTGACAACAATGTGTTTGTTGAGTTTCACCCGTTCCATTTTTTTGTTAAGGACCGGGACACGAGGGACGTTCTTCTTAGTGGTCGAGCTCGCCTTGGCCTATATGCTCTTGATGTGTCACCTGTTTCTGAAGTTTTCAGTGGTGTTCGGGTGTCGTCGTCGCAGTGGCATTCTCGCGTCGATCATCCTGGCACTCCCGTGGTGCGCCATGTGCTTCATCGCCATAGTCTTCCTGTTGAGTCCAGCAATAAAGAGTTTTTAGTATGCTATGCCTGTCAACAAGGCAAGAGTCATCAGTTACCTTTCTCTGTATCGAGTCGTGCTGTCAAGGCTCCTCTTGAACTTGTGTTTTCGGATTTGTGGGGCTATGACCAAACTTCTGTTAGTGGTCACAACTACTATGTCAGTTTCATTGATGCCTTTAGTCGCTTTACTTGGATTTATCTTATTAAGCGCAAATCTGATGTGTTCCATGTCTTTATGCAATTTCAAGCCCATGTTGAGCGGTTTCTTAATTGCAAAATTGTCCATGTTCAGTCTGATTGGGGGGGGGGGGGGCGAATATCGCAATCTTAATACCTTCTTTCAGAAACTTGGCATCTCGCATCACGTGTCTTGCCCTCATACACATCAGCAGAACTGTACAGCTGAGCGCAAGCACCATCACATTGTTGAAACTGGCCTAACACTGCTTCCACATGCCTCTGTCCCATTCCGGTTCTGGAGAGATGCCTTTGTTACTGCTTGTTTTTTGATCAATAGGCTTCCCACACGACTTCTTCACATGAAATCTCCTCTAGAGGTATTACTCAATGAAACTTCAGATTACTCCCTTCTCAAAGTGTTTGGTTGTGCTTGCTGGCCACATCTTCGTCTGTAAAATAAGCATAAACTCGAGTTTCGATCTAAGAAGTGTGTGTTTCTTAGGTACAGTCCTCTTCACAAAGGTTACAAGTGTCTTCACTTTCCGACGAATCGTGTTTACATTTCCCGCGATGTTGTGTTCGATGAGACAGTTTTCCCTTTTTCCATGCTCTCACCATCCACTGGTTCTACCGCTACCGAGCTGCACTCCTTTCCAGTTTTGCCTGATCAATTTGTAGATGCTACATATTCTCCTCTGTTGTTGCCTAACCATGATGCAGGAACTGGACGGGGCGCTCGACTTGAGCTTATTCACGATGACGTTGGTCACGATGACATGGTTGCCGCTGCACCAACTGTAGCCGCTATGCCGGATGTGTCGCTCGACGGGGCGCTCGACGTCGACCGCACGTGCATGCCCCATGCACGTGGATCAGATGGGGCGGCGGCCTCGCCTAGCCCGGCTGACACTGCAGTGCTGTCACCCAGGCCGGCGGCCTCCCCTATCTCCGGCATGCGTGGGCCGTCCTCGCCTGGTCCGCCTTCGCCGGCCACCCCGGGCACAGCATCGTCCTTGCCCTCGTCTCCGACAGAGCCCGTGGACTGACCCTCAGCAGAGCCCGTGGACTCGCCCGCTGGTGTGTTTTCCGTGCCGCTCCCAGACGATGGCTCTTCTTCTGTGGTGCCTTCTCCGACACCTCCACCACCTGTCATACAACGCCCTCATACGCGCAGCAAGAGTGGCATCTTCAAGCCTCTCCAACGCACGGATGGTACCGTCGCATGGCTTGCGGCCTGTGTTGCTCGTGCTGAGGCCGATCCTACGACGGAACCGCGACATTTTCAGGCAGCGCTTGGCATTCCACACTGGCGCGCTGCTATGGAACAGGAGCTTCATGCTCTTCGGAAAAATAATACCTGGCGCCTGGTTCCACCTCCATCTGGTGTAAATGTTATTGACTCAAAATGGCTGTTCAAGGTGAAGAACACATGCTGATGGATCCATTGAGAGATACAAGGCACGATTGGTTGCCAAAGGGTTTAAACAAAGGTATGGCCTTGATTGCGAAGATACGTTTAGTCCTGTTATTAAACCCACGACTATTCGTGTTCTTCTTTCACTGGCTGTCACTCGAGGATGGTCGCTTCGTCAGCTCGATGTCCAGAATGCCTTTCTCCATGGAGTTCTAGAAGAAGAGGTATATATGCGTCAACCACCAGGTTTTGTTGACCCTGATCAGCCTCATCATCTGTGTCGCCTCGACAAGGCTCTCTATGGTCTGAAGCAAGCTCCTCGTGCGTGGCATGCACGCCTTGGCGCTACTCTTCGTGCGCATGGGTTTGTACCGTCTACAGCGGACACGTCTCTGTTCACTCTTCAGCGCCCTGAGGTGACTATGTACATTCTGGTCTATGTTGATGACATCATACTTGTCAGTTCATCTGTCACTGCTATAGACCGGCTCGTGGCTTCTTTAGGGGCTGTTTTTGCTGTCAAGGATCTTGGGAGACTACATTATTTTTTGGGCCTGGAGGTTCTTCATTCTGATAGTGGCTTGACTCTCACTCAGCAAAAGTACTCTCAAGATCTGTTACGTCGCGCGGGTATGATGCAGTGTAAGACTGTTACGACTCGCATGTCTTCCACAGACAAATTGTCAGCTTTTGATGGAGACTTGCTCTCCTCTGAGGATGCCACTGAATACCGTAGCATCGTTGGTGGACTGCAATACTTGCTCGTTACTCGACCAGATATATCCTTTGCAGTTAACCGTGTGTGTCAGTACCTTCATGCACCGCGTGATCCTCATTGGACTGCTGTTAAGCGCATTTTGCGCTATGTTAGACACACTGGTTCATATGGTCTACATCTGCAACCTGTGCCTTCTGGTTTGATCTCAGCCTTCTCTGATGCTGATTGGGCTAGCAGTCCCGATGATAGGCGATCCACGGGGGGACATGTTGTGTTCCTTGGTCCTAACTTGATCGCCTGGCAAGCTCGCAAGCAAGCTACAGTGTCTCGGAGTAGTACTGAAGCTGAGTACAAAGCAGTTGCTAATGCCACGGCTGAGATCATATGGGTGCAGTCATTGCTTCGAGAGTTGAAGGTCTCTCAAGCTCAGCCGCCTATCCTTTGGTGTGATAACATTGGCGCTACATATCTTTCGTCCAATCCGGTATTTCATGCCCGAACGAAACACATCGAAGTTGACTATCATTTTGTGAGGGAATGTGTTGCACGGAAGCTACTTCAGATGAAATTTGTTTCTTCTAAGGATCAGCTTGCTGACATTTTCACTAAACCCTTGCCCTTACCTTCTTTTGAAGGATGTCGACGCAATCTTAACTGTTGGGGAACGTAGTAATTTCAAAAAATTTCCTACGCACACGCAAGATCATGGTGATGCATAGCAACGAGAGGGGAGAGTGTTGTCCACGTACCCTCGTAGACCGAAAGCGGAAGCGTTATATCAACGCGGTTGATGTAGTCGTACGTCTTCACGATCCGACCGATCCAAGCACCGAAACTACGGCACCTCCAAGTTCTAGCACACGTTCGGCTCGATGATGATCCCCGGACTCCGATCCAGCAAAGTGTCGGGGAAGAGTTCCGTCAGCACGACGGCGTGGTGACGATCTTGATGTAC
>NW_024116781.1:0-10700 GCF_003073215.2 Triticum urartu
TGTTCTGAGATTGCTGTTGCTATGACTTTGCTATGCTTAATGCTTGTCACTAGGGCCCGAGTGCCATGATTTCAGATCTGAACCTATTATGTTTTCATTAATATATGAGAGTTCTTGATCCTATCTTGCAAGTCTATAGTCACCTATTATGTGTTATGATCTGTTAACCCCGAAGTGACAATAATCGGGATACTTACCGGTGATGACCATAGTTTGAGGAGTTCATGTATTCACTATGTGTTAATGCTTTGTTTCGGTACTCTATTAAAAGGAGGCCTTAATATCCCTTAGTTTCCGTAAGGACCCCGCTGCCATGGGAGGGTAGGACAAAAGATGTCATGCAAGTTCTTTTCCATAAGAACGTATGACTATATTCGGAATACATGCCTACATTACATTGATGAACTGAAGCTAGTTCTGTGTCACCCTAGGTTATGACTATTACATGACGAACCGCATCCGGCATAATTCTCCATCACTGATCCATTGCCTACGAGTTTTCCATATATTGTTCTTCGCTTATTTACTTTCCATTGCTATTGCTATCATAACTACAAAATACCAAAAACATTACTTTTGTTACTGTTACCTTTTGCTACCGTTACCACTACTATCATATTACTTTGCTACTAAACGCTTTGCTACAGATACTAAGTTTTCAGGTGTGGTTGAATTGATAACTCAGCTGCTAATACTTGAGAGTATTCTTTGGCTCCCCTTGTGTCGAATCAATAAATTTGGGTTGAATACTTTACCCTCGAAAACTGTTGCGATCCCCTATACTTGTGGGTTACCACACAACGTAAACAGCACCTGCACACAAATAACAACTACTCGCAACCTGACGTGTAAAAGGGGTTGTCAATCCCTTTCGGGTAGCGGCGCTAGAAATTGGCAAACAGACGTGAATAAATTATAGTAGATTGATAGATCGAACGCCAAATAAACTAAACTGCAGCAAGTTGTTTTGTATTTTTGGTTTAATAGATCTGAAAATAAAAGCAAAGGAAAATAGATCGCAAAGGCAAATATATTAAAGAAGAGACCCGGGGATGTAGGTTTCAGTAGTGGCTTCTCTCGAGAAAAATAGCAAACAGTGGGTAAACAAATTATTGTTGTGCAATTGATAGAACTTCAAATACTCATGACGATATCCAAGCAATGATCATTATATAGGCATCACGTCCAAGATTACTAGACCGACTCCTACCTGCATCTACTACTATTACTCCACACATCGACCACTATCCAGCATGCATCTAGTGTATTAAGTTCATGGAGAAACGGAGTAATGCAATAAGAACGAGGACATGATGTAGACAAGATCTATCTATGTAGAGATAGACCCCATCGTTTTATCCTTAGTAGCAACGATACATATGTGCCGGTTCCCCTTCTTTCACTGGGATCAAGCACCGTAAGATCGAACCTACTACAAAGCACCTCTTCCCATTGCAAGATAAATAGATCAAGTTGGCCAAACAAAACCCAAATATCGGAGAAGAAATACGAGGCTATAAGCAATCATGCATATAAGAGATCAAAGAAACTCAAATAAATTTCATCGATATAAAAAGATAGATCTGACCATAAACTCAAAGTTCATCCGATGCCAACAAACACACCCAAAAAGAGTTACATCAAATGGATCTCCAAGAGACCATTGTATTGAGAGGAAGCCATCTAGCTACTAACTATGGACCCGAAGGTCTACAAAGAACTACTCATGCATCATCGCAGAGGCACCAATGGAAGTGGTGAACCCCTCTATGATGGTGTCTAGATTGGATCTGGTGGTTCTGGACTCTGCGGCGGCTGGAATTGATTTTCGTCGACTCCCCTAGGGTTTCTGGAATATTGGGATATTTATAGAGCAAAGAGGCGGCCCGGGGGGCACCCGAGGTGGGCACAACCCACCAGGGCGCGCCTGGGCCTTCTGGCGCGCCCTGGTGGGTTGTGCTCTCCTCGAGGCACCCCCAGGTGCAGCCTTGGCCCATTAGGTGTCTTCTGGTCCATAAGAAATCTTCATAAAGTTTCGTTGCATTTGGACTCCGTTTGGTATTAATTTTCTGCGATGTAAAAACATGCAAAAAAACAGCAACTGGCACTTCGCACTATGTCAATAGGTTAGTGCAAAAAATGACATAAATGACTATAAAATGATTATAAAACATCCAAGATTGATAATATAATAACATGGAACAATAAAAAATTATAGATACGTTGGAGACGTATCACTTCATCATTAGCCGGAAGTAACATGCGCATGATGGTACGAGGCTCTCCAAAATTATTTTGGAACGGAGTTCCTGATAGGATAATTTGCTTTTTGGTACGAAGTTCAGCAAACGCCTTCCAAATAGCGATATTCGGAAGGCTCTTGCTAAACTTCGTACCAAAAAGCTAATTATCCTATCCGGGACTCCGTTCCAAAACAACTTTGGAGAGCTTCATACCATCATGCACCTGTTACTTCCGGCTAATGATGAAGCCATGGTTTTCTTGAATCCTTTGACACTAGACAACGTGACATATAGAAGGGTAGATGAGATCTGAAAAATATGGACCGTTTTCTGCACATCCAGAATGACGCCATTTTGTTAAATCCCTTAAGGGTTAAGAGAATCCGTTACGATTCTGAATCTTGTTCCTAGCCAGGGACTAAAGGTTCCTCTTATATAAGAAATCACAATCCAAGCATTTAAAAAATGTTACATTTGCATAGAATTTGTTCTCGACCTCAATGATGCCTGGCCCGCATCCACGTCGTCGACCCATTCGCGACGACGTCCTACTTCAGAGGCGCCATGTCCGGGACCGGGCTCCACCGAGCTGGCACTGGGAGGCGCTACCTTCAGGGGGCGCGCATCTTGGTGAGGAACCCGGGTCCCGTCGTCAACCCGGGGCTTCTTTGGTGGCAGGCGCGTGGGCCACATTCGGTGCGGAGGCTGGCATCCCCCGCGGAGGTGGTACGCCACTGTATCAGGGAGGAGGAAGAGCACGTCCATCGCTACATGGTTGCGTTGGACGTCAGGTTCTCCAATACCTAGCAAGTTCTTCAGGGATCTCACCCGAGCTATGATCCAGTGATGGTTACTTCTCTTTGGGTGTCCACCTCGAGTGAACTAGATTATTCGATAATATTCGATCTGTATTAGCTAGTGATGTATTCAAGATAATATTCGAGATGATGTATTTGAGATTATATTATTCGATAATATTCGAGACGATGTATTCGAGATTATATTATTCGATAATATTCAAGACGATGTATTCGAGATTATATTTGATGATGCATATTAAATATCTAGATTATTCGAGATGCATATTATCTACTATGATTCAATTTTTCCTTATTGATTGCATGCATGCATTCTAATTTGAATACTAAATTGTTTTATCTTTCTTCTGGATTAGTTAAATAAAATTTATGGACAATACCGGCAGAGAAGGAGAAGAGACTCTATCCGACATCATACGCTCCCCGGGCCTAGATGGGAATGAAGAAGATGACGGCTCACAATATCTAAAGCCTACCGGTGAGGGCATGATATTTGATGAAGACAAACGAATAGATGAAGTCCAGAACAATGATAACGAAGGAAATGTTGTTATTAACGAATCGATCTTTCTTCTTTTAGCCCTACGGATCGAGCAAGTCTTCTACAAGCAGCAGGACAGTTCGAGGCCCAGCCAAAAAGTTGAAGGATGACGTAAAGTACAACATCGATGCCATAAAACCTAATGGCGAACTGCACGAACCTAAGAAGAATGCGAACAAGTTCATTCATCAATGCGGAGTTATTGCCAGGGACCAAATCCCGATCTCCATTCAAGAATGGAAAAAGGCAGCAAAGGAAGATCCAGATGTTACTTTTGTCGACCAAAGAGCAAAAGATCTGCTTTGGGAATCTCTCATGTCACATTTCACCCTACCAGATCATTGGACAGATGTAGATCTGGAGAAAGTCAAGAACTCTACTCTTAAGAAGATGGTGATAGCATTCAAAAACCACAAGAAAAATATATGGGCCGCGTACGTCAATGCAGGAAAGAAGACTCCAGAATTCAAGGGAACACTGGAGAAGGAAAGAGATCATTGGGACACTTTCGTGAAATTCAAGGAATTGAAAGTAGCTCAGGAACGATCGAGAATAAACAAGATTAATGCCGCGAAAAAGAAGTGGCACCATAAGCTGGGGCCAGGTGGCTACGAGATGGCCCGACCTAAGTGGGATCTCCCTTAGCAATAGATGATGGATGCAGGGGTCACTCCAGTTACATTAAGCTGGCCCCCAGGTGCAGGACTTAGTTCTATGCGCATGGGGGGAGTTGGACCCAAAGATAGGCGACGTTTTGGAGCGGGCAAGTCTTAAAGGAGCCGATGACAATTTACTTGTTGCAATAGAAGAGGCTCGAACGGGGGTGTTCGCGCCCAACAGAGAGAACGACGAGCTTACGCGCGCCCTGAAGAATCCTGAACACCTGGGAAGAACATGAGGCAAAGGCGTTGTTCCGTGGTTTGAGGGGTTGCGGACTGGAACACCGACTACAGAAGCCATGCAAGAAGAAGCAGCAGGAGGAGCGGAAGAGGAAGCTGGAGGAGGAGGAGAGGAAGCAGGAAGCAGACCGCCTTCACATCGTAGAATCAAAGCACGCGGAGTTAGAACTCGCCTTCAAGCGGCAACAGCAGCAGATCGACTCACTTAGCTAGGAAAAGGGGGGCTCAGCAGCGGCAGCAGCTAGCGGATCCAGCATTGGATAGCATTGTCCCATCCATGCCGAGAAGCAGCGTGGTTTCCACCCCGGGCGATGATGCATTGATGGATAGATATCCTGTGGATGATATCATAGATACGACAACTTGTGAGCTACACTTTAAAATGAAGAACATGTCCATGAAGGTGGTGGACGGCTATGCTTATACCAATCCCCCTAAAGCAACCTTCCATTGCAATTCGATCCCAGCTGGATATGCTCGTGTCGGGGTTGATGAAGTGGTGGCACAATATTCGAGGCTAGAGCTTGACATTCCTGGAGGTGACGACGAGTGCACACTTCGAGAGGCCATACATCATATCATTCTATAGAGAAAGGATTGCATCGTCTTTCTAGGGCCATCGACATCGCGTCAGCCGGCTCCTCCTCCAAGTCCGACACTACGTCAGTAGACTCTCGATTCTCCAAGTCCACCACCGCGTTAGCAGACTCCTGCTCCTCCAAGTCCGCCACCGCGGCAGCCCACTCCTCCTCCTCCAAGTCCGGCACCGCGTCAGCCGACTCCTCCTCCTCCAAGTCCGGCACCGCGTCAGCCGACTCCTCCTCCTCCAAGTCCGGCACCGCATCAGCCGACTCCTCCTTCAAGTCAGGCACCGTGTCAGCCATGTCCGCCGCCTCAGTGGGCTCCACCGCCTCAGCAACAGCGGAAGAGAGGTGCCGCAACTACGGCGGCTAGCGGTGCAATAGGAGGAAAGAAATATAGATTTGTTCCAAACCTCAAGCCTCTTCCGAGGTTGCCTTATGACCTGACTGACACGGAAAACGAAGCTGAAGTGAGGGCCCAAGTGAAGGCCAATTTTGGACCAAAACCACCCCCGCCACCAGAGGAGAAAGTATCAGAGCATGTCATTCAGCACTTTATTGATATGGCTCAACCACCAGCTGTCAAGCATAGGGACTCAGACTATGAGCGCCAAATCAAGAAGTCATATCATGCACATAAAAAGAAGGAGTCGAGCTCAAACTCGAGCCAAGCAGCTGCCAAAAAAGCGGGAAAATTGTTCCCAGCTAGGAGAACAGGCGATGCAATCGATCCCCCCGCTCATTGTAACAACACATGTGAGTACCGGCATCGATCAGCTGGTAATAACCGACGATCGTAGAAGGCAGGCTGAAGAGGCCGGTGTCACTGTAGAACAACTCCTAGGCATCTAGGCCATCGAAACATTTAAAGAGGAGGAACTAAAATGGAAATATGCCCGCGGCGAACCTCTGGTCAAGCCTGAGGAGATCCCGCCGCGTCTATCAATGAGAATGTATGAATTGCATGAATGGTACATAAGAGAATTAAAGACTACCGGGAGAGAGTCCCTCATGGTGAGAGTCAAGGCAGAGCATTACTTCCATGAAAAGGATTTGTGGGTTAGGTTTCAAGAAATGTTTCGGTTATTCAATCAAGATGCACTCGACAAATTTATCGCCAGTTGCTATTGTTTGTAAGTGATTTCTTTCTGTAATTTAAGTCCCTAACTAGCTGTAGTGCTCGTTCATTACCTGTAATTATCCTCACTATATTCTTTTCTGTGATATTATGCAGAATGAAGATGTATGAAATGAAAAAAGTTGGACGTTATGGCATTGGGTTCATTAACCCAAATACCATTAATGAAAATACATGGTTACAAGAATATGATCGACTATACACAGAGGAAAGCTTGCTACAGTTCTTGAAGCACCTAAATACCCAACTAGAGATACTACTTCCTTACAGCTTCGGGTGAGTCACACTGTCTTGTACTATAAAATATGTTTTTGCTTACTAGATGTTAATAAGTGTAGTTGATGAGTTATGCACATGCCCGCTTAATCATATATACATAAGAAGTTAATCCCCACTATCCTATTTATCTCAACATGCACATATGCCACCTCATCAAAGGCCCACCACCACATGCATTGAGAAAAAGTTTTCCATTATTAGTTGATCTCATGCACACCTTTCACCTCACCACACATGCCACCTCATCAAAGGTCCACTCAAAATGCATGAAAAGAGTTTTCCATTACGTTATGCCACTTATATTCAAAATATTTTCTGACTAGTCCCTCTGTTCCTAAATATTTGTCTTTCTAGATATTTCAACAAGTGACTACACATGAAGCAAAATGAGTGAATCTACACTCTAAAACATGTGTACATGCATCCGTATGTAGTAGTCTATTTGAAATGTCTAGAAAGACAAATATTTAGGAACGGAGGGAGTACAAAATAATCAAATACTCCCTCGGTCCCAAAGTAAGTGCCTCAACTTTATACGAACTTTGCCTCAAAATAAGTGTCTCAATTTTAGTACAACTTTGTACTAAAGTTCGTATAAAGTTAAGGCATTTATTTTGAGATGGACGACGTACAAGATATAATATTTATTTTTAGCTTTAGTTCATATTTTATTAATTGAACTATGGAGACTTCATACAATGAAATCACTGAAATATATTGCAATCGATTCCCGCAGCAACGCGCGGGGTATTCTCTAGTTATACAAACGTGTGCGCATGCAATTTTCACTGGATCCTGCTAATTGTTGAAGTTGACGAGGGAAGAGTTCAAGTACTGGACTCACTACTTAAATACGTTAATGACTACTCAATCGTGAGGGGGATGGTCGACAGGTAATTTCAATCATTATCGAACTATATGTCGACCTCTTTAGTTCGTCATTTTCTGATATCAACTAATTAGTAACTCCTTTATTCATTTTCTTTACCGGCGGACTGGGCTTGGAAAAAGTTCATCAAACAGGTTAAAGGCCAATGGAAACAAAAGTTGAACTGGTGCTGACCCAAGGTAACTAATTAAGTAGCTAGTACTAGCTAGCTATCATCTCTTTAATTCTAGTTTAAATACCATTATCATAATTGATTAATTATTATCTGATTGAAATCTATTCTCGTAAAGGCCCTGAAGCACGCGTCGGGGACTAATTTGTGTGCATACTATGTTTGCGAGTATATTCGCATGATGACGTCCGAAAGGAGCAGAAATGATAGAGAGCGATGAGTACGTTTGCCAGAACACTATTCACAATTTTTACATCATTATCTAATATATATACACACAACTAATACATGCATATTGATCTCCTTTTTTAAAAATAAAGAAGATGCAAGATAAGCTCTTACCAGATGATCGCGTACGAGCAATTCAAGAGAAAATAGTAGGATTTTCGCTCGACCAGGTCATAGATATCAAAGAAGAATACTATTACAAGTTGTAATGCCTCCATGTAATGATCTGCAAATTGTAGGAGAAATTGTATATATATATACAGGATGCAGAATAAGTTACTCTTCACCCGAGGTAATCTTACGATCGCTTTCTAAATAAATTATGTTTAAAATATAAATAGTTACGTGCAGATTGATTCAATATGTAAAATTTGGTTTTAAAAAAATAAAAATATAGTTATAAGACCAGAAAAATCATATTTTATGTATGTTTTACACTATGTTTTTACATTCATAATTTTACGTAATATAAAATATTTTTTACGGCGAGTACATATTTTTTTACGTTCTCTTTTTATGTATGAAATAAGACAAAATTTACGAAACATAAAAACACGGTGCATTGATGTCAAAATAGATATGATCAGTTCCATGAGAAATTCTATTTACATATATGCATAACATGTACAATAATATAGTAGCGTAAAATATATTTGAAATGAAAAAGAATTAAATGGAAAACACAAAACTAAAAGAAAAAATAAATCATAAACCCATAACCCCTAAACCTTTTAGTCCCGATTGGTGTAACCAACCGGGACAAAGGCCTCCAGCCCTTCGGCGCGGGCTCGTGCCACCTGGTGGGCCTTTGGTCCCGGTTCGTGTTGAACCGGGATTAGGGGGGGGGGGGGGGTTAGTCCCCACCCTTTAGTGCAGGTTACCGAACAGGCACTAAAGGTCCTTACAAATCGGAAATATAGCCTGATTCTGCACTAGTGACACCGCCCCCGCGGTTCGTGCCCCGGCACAACGACCACGAGGCTAGCACATTCGCGTTTAGCATCGTCGACATAGAGGATTCCGATCAGAACGAGTAGGACATGGGACGTGTGCACGCCTGTTGTCCAATGTGAGTCGTGCTTCATGTCTTATTCTTCCTCTTCCGCAACTGCACTTCTCAAGGTAACAACCGTTGAGCTTTCTAAATGTGGTGAAAACATGACGTGGAACACAAATGCCGCCATGCCCAACAAACGTTTAGACCAGATTAAAAAAGTGTCACGTGCTTTTATTTAGTTCAAATATGTCAAAAATGTAATGAATTTGATCAATCTGGTCCGGTTCAAATGAAAATTGTCCTTGCCTGAAATTTGCCCAGTTTGTTCACAGACCTTTTGAAATGTGTTCGAATCGTTTGATATCTAGAGTTGGATGGCCGGCTCTTGTCTCACTACCTACATACGCATTCGCGAACCAATATTGTGGCTATTTTAGTCCGCATTGCAGATGCTCTAAGATCAAGATAATAAACTCTCCAGCGCATCTCGTAGAACATGTTCTTTCCAAACGTGCAGGTTTTGGAAAGTAACAACATATATCTCGAATATCCGTTCTGAGCCTAGACTCATCTCCGTCTGGTTAAGAAAAAATTCATAGAAAATGCAAAAAATCAAATTTAATTTTTTTGCATGATAGATAATTTGATGCGTGAGGCGCGCTTAAATTTCAAATCATTTGGACATATGAATAGCTCTAAGTAAAAAAGACAAATTGGGTTCAGAATAGTACACTTTTTTACTGACCCTAAATTTGTTTTTTTTTTTGGTCCTGAAAGTTCGTAACTTCGTATGTTATGGGGTCCTATTTGCAAGCAAAAAAACACGAATATGCAAAAAAAAGACTGAATCGTCGACGTGCAGGTTGGTTTCTCTTGGTCCTACCAGCAGGCATCCCTGTTGGATCTAGGCGAGACCACCGTGCACTCGATGATGTGTGCTACACGCTGCGACCACAGGCCAACCCACCCACCGACCAAGTGCTCCGCGTCGCTCAAAGGCAGCAGGATCCGGCGGCCATGGAGCGCGCACGCTCGCCGCCTCGCGTCGAAGGAGAAGGTGCCGCCGTTTGTGTATCGACTAAGGACAGGAGCACGCGTGGTTGAGCCGTCCGGACGCAGGACGCGGGACGTGACGCCGTCCGGCTAGAACGCCGGCGCGGCCCGCAGCAGAGCATCTCGAAGCGGCCGCCGCTGGCCGCCGTGGTCGAGGGCGTAGACGCGGCTGCCGACAGCCCAGACCGCGCCGTAGCTCTTGGGCGCCTAGGAAGGACGGGGGCATGGCATGTGAGTGGTGAGACCCAGCGTGTCGGTGCCCAAGCCGAGAACGAAGTCGGCCTTGGATGTCCGGTAGAAATTGAAGACCGCCAGGCCCCGCGGCAGGAGCCACGCCCGCATCAACCACTCATGCTGGCCAAGTGGCCATGTAGGTGCCTGACTGCCTGTACCTTCGCATTGAATGGATTAGGAGAGATCGTGCACCAAGCAGGCAGTGCTCCAGTCCCCAGCATCACACTCCTCGCAGACCTGCTAGTGCTCGCCCGATGGCTCGCGTCCTGCGCACCTCCCTCGTCGCGCCCTCGCCGGCCGGCGCCGCGCTCCCCGAGCGCTCTCTGCCGCTCACCTACCTGGACGCGCTGTGGCTCCACGCCACGCCCGTCGAGCGCGTCTTCTTCTACCCCGACGCCACCAGCGACGTCCTCTCCAACCTCACGGACTCCCTGTCCAATGCGCTCGCCGCATTTTACCCTCTTGCCGGCCGCCTCCGCCTCACCCCCGGCGCGCACAACCGCTACGAGCTCCACTACCAGCCGGGCGACGGCGTCACCTTCACCGTCGCCGAGTACCACCACCTCGGCTTCGGCGAGCTTGCCACGGACGACCCTACGGAGGTTGCCAAGATCGGGCCGCTTGTGGC